>NW_003852730.1:154745-160411 GCF_000181295.1 Otolemur garnettii
AAAACAAGGAAGTAATGAGGCACTATAGAACAAGCTAATAGCAGTTTAATGATGTTTTATTGATGATGATTTTTGATTACTTTTAAATTGTCATATGTATTTCACTTGCCTACATGTTGTTAATCACATAAGTATATTTTTAGTTTACTTGTGAAATTATTCCCTATGTAAAGTATTATAATTTGTTACATTCAAAAACAGCATTTAAAAAATTACTCTTGCTGTTCTCAGAATTACTAGCCTGTCCCATAAGAAAGCCTTTTAACCCAACAACTCCCTGTCCCCGTGTTTAACTACAATGACAGGCAAAGAGTGAGGAGGACCTCAGTTTGTTTAACAAAAGAATGGAGGGGTTGAGGGCCCCACAGACTGCAGCCCCTCTATGAACAAACCCCACACACTCAGTTGCGATTCTCCCCTGAGGACCCTTCTACTGTCACCCGAGGGAGGGACGCCGGGGCTGCAGGCACACAGCTGCTCAGAGAGCTCTGGGCCGTGGTCGCACAACAGGTTCAGGAACACCTGGAGCAACAGGGTCCCAACTCCCTGCCCCCCACTCCACCTTTTGCCAAGTGGGCTCCGTGGGCCAAGGGGTGCCGGTGGCAAACTTTAGTCTGAAGACTCTAAAACTGAAGGGAAATTGCCCGGTCCCGCCACAGCCACTTCGGGCTCCGACCACGCCCCTCCCCCTCTCAGGACACCCAGTCCCCTGTACTCACCATTTCCCAGCTCCCGGGATGTCCCGGTGTCCTCCCTACAGATCTCCCAGTACCTGCAGGTCACAGGGTGACAGAGGCTGCTGCAGAGACACCTGGGATCTCCAGGAGACGGAACAGCTGAAGAGGAGGCCCCAGCTCAGAGCCGAGTTCAAGAGACAGACCCGGCTCAGCGTCACGGGTGCCGCCTTCTTCTTTCTGGCTGTACGTCTGATTGGACAGTTCATATTAGAGCACCCCTGATTGGATAGAGCCTAAGACACCCCCCCCCCGACCTTGAGCGACAGGAATGCCAGCCACCAAGAGGCTGGAAAAGGCGGGAATGCAAATAGTTTCTTCCCCATAGCACTTTTTTTTTTAAATTTTAAATTAAGGGCAGGCTATAGTCCTAGCTACTTGGGAGGCTGAAGCAAGAGAATAGCTTAAGCTCAGGAGTTGGAGGTTGCTGTGAGTTGTGATGCCACTGCACTCTACCCAGGGTGACAGCTTGAGGCTCTGTCTCAAATAAATAGATAAATAAATAATAATAAAATAAATTAATAAATTAAGGTCAGGGATCATGACTTTCTTCATCTCCATATTCCAGGGCCATTGTGCATGCCATACAGTAACTGTTTAACAAATTTCGATAAAAGGAATGAAACTGTATTTATTATTTACATAGGAGTTAGACTCTGTTGTGAAGGTGTTTTCAATATACATCATGATGTCTAGGTAAAAACATGCGCATAAAGAACTAAGTAACCTTATAGACAGATGAATGGCCTTGGGAGTTAAAGCAAAGGCTGGCTTTCTATGGCAGTTCAGAGAAGGGTGAAGTTACCTGTCATCTCCAGGGGGTTGGCACTGCAGGAGGCTTCATGCAGGAGGTGGCGTTTAAGCTCCCAACTAACAGGCAATACAAAGGACTATGTGCTACAACTCTTGGGGGAAGGGCTGAGCTACAAATTGGACTTTTCCTAACACACTCTGTAGCTCTTTTTACACAGGGTTTTGTGCTTTCTCTAGCATGCAGCTCTGCCTGAGGGATATTTACATTTAGCGCTGAATATAAATTATATCCTTTTATTAATTTCAGTTATATGTATATACACATATCTGTTTCTGTATAAACACAAAGTAAATGCATATTTTCTACTCATGGAAATAACACGTTAACAATTATTTATATATATATATTTATGGTGAAAAGTTATATACAGAGTGAGCATAAAGTTCGTGTGCAATTTACAATAGTTTACTATTTAAACTTAAAATTTCAGGGCAGGCTGGGCATCCGTAGATCAGTGGTTAGGGCAGCAGCCACAAACACCAAGGATAGTGGATTGGAAGCAGGCCAGGGCCTGTTAAACAAAACAAACAAACAACAACAAAATAGCTTGGTGTTGTGGTGGGCACCTATAGTCCTGGTTACTGGGGAGGCTGAGGCAGGAGAATCTCTTGATTCCAAAAGATTGATGTTCCTGTGAGCTGTGACACCACAGCACAGTACTGAGTATGACAAAGTGATACTCTGTCTCCAAAAAAATAAATTAATTAATAAACTTGAAACTTCATAATTTCAATTTTTTTTAATTTTTATTACTGATTAATTTTTAGCAGTTTTCTGCTGGGACTGGGTTTGAACCCATCACCTCCAGTATATGGGGCCAGCGCCCTACTCCTTTGAGCCACAGGCAGTGCCCCATAATTTCAATTTTTTTTAATTGTATTTATTTATTTTTGAGACAGAGCCTCAAGTTGTCCCCCGGGGTAGAGTACCATGGCATCACAGCTCACAGCAACCTCCAACTCCTGGGCTCAAGTGAGTCTCCTTCCTCCACCTCCCAAGTAGCTGGGATTACAGGCACCCGCCACAACGCCTGGCTATTTTTTGGTTGCAGCCGTTATTGTTGTTTGGCGGGCCCAGGCTGGATTCGAACCCTCCAGCTCAGGTGTATGTGGCTGGCACCTTAGCCACTTGAGCCACAGGCCCTGAGCCCATAAATTCAATTTTAATTAAAATACCTTACTATTTATATTGCAGCCAAACTTTACATCCACACTGTATTGAGAATTAGCCAGTTGGACTTCGTATTTTTATTTATTTATTTATTTACTTATTTATTTTTCTTTTTTGAGACAGATTCTCACTATGTCGTCCTCACTAGAGAGCATAGCAAAATAAATCTCTTGGGATTAAGAGATCGTCTTGCCTCAATCTCCCAAGTAGCTGGGACTACAGGCATCTGCCACAATGCAGGCTTTTTTTTTAGAGATAGGGTCTTGCTGTGGCTTAGGCTAGTCTCCAGCCCATGAGCATAAATCTAACAGCCTCAGCCCTCCAGAGTGCTAGGATTACAAGTGTGAGACACTGTGCCCAGCACTGGACTTGGTTTAAATGATCCCAATTTGATGGGCAACATCCAAAGCATCACAATCGGCAGCCAGTGGAACATATAACTTCTTCTCTCCATCAGGCCTGATCCGCGTGTTGACTTTGGCCACATCAGTGTCACAGAGCTTCTTCACAGCCTGTTTGATCTAGTGCTTGTTGGTTTGACATCCACAATGAACAAAAGTGTGTTGTCTTCTCTCTTCTTTGTGGTAGACTCCGTGGTCAGGGAGAACTTGATGATGCACAGTGGCCAAGTTTGTTTCTCCTGGGATATGTGGGCTGTCCACAGAGGAGCCACAGAGCCATCAGCTGCCGAAATGTGAGTGATGTATGAATATCCTTGTTTGCGTGGCTGTGGTTGCCTTTTAGCACTGCCTTCTTGGCCTTCAATGCCTTTGCTTTGGGAGGGGCGGGAGCTTCCTTCTTTGCCTTCGGTACCATCTTGTGAAAAACAACAATTATTTTAAAGTTTGAGATTTTTTAAAATTTGCCTGAACTCTGGTCTGTTGAGGGGGCAAAAATGGGAAGTAGTCCCTTAAGTTAGCCTGTCTAAAGGTAGAAAAGGGTCAACCTACAGACACACACTTCACACACTGCTTGGTAGATGCCTATCTATCTTCCAGAAATCATACACTGAATAATAATTAATGGACCTCCAAGAAGGAACCTGAACACTTTGATTACATAACTCTGCAAAGGATGGGATAGACACATAAGCAATGTGATGACTGTGACTGGACAAGGCAGGGTGGGTGTGAGACATAGGTTTCTGAGAGGTATATGAAGTCTGATAAGTACATCCACCACCTCCAGGGATTAGTGACCCCCACTAAATTCAACCTTCTAGACTTTGAGTCTCCAAATTGAACACAGGTGAGCATAGCACCAGCCTCTCCTCTGTCTCTGGCCTGCACCAAAAAGAAACCTTGAGGCTGAGCTGGGTAAGCAGAGATGTGTAGCCAGGACAAGTGGCAGGTTGGCAGTGCCTGTAGCTCAGTGGGTAGGATGTCGGCCATGTACACAAAGGCTGGTGGCTTCAAGCCCGGCCTGGACTTCCTAAACAACAATGACAACTTAAACAAAAAAGATAGCCGGGTGTTGTGGTGGGCGCCTTTACTCCCACCTACTTGGGAGGTTGAGGCAAGAGAATCCCTTAAGCCCAAAAGTTGGAGATTTCTGTGAGCTGTGATGACACAGCATTCTACTGAGGGTGACATACTGGGACTCTAAGAGAAGTGGCAGGTAATGGCTGGGCTGGGCCTGCACCAGGGCAGGACGTTAGCACCTGGGGCCAGGCACATCCCAGAGTTCCTTCTACTTTAACTTCTTTTGTTTTTTGAAACAGAATCTCACTTTGTACCCCCTAACCCCACCCAGACTGCCCTGGTGCCATACCTCAAAGAAAGTTTAGACTTGTGGGCTCAGCAATTCTCTTGTCTAAGCCTTGGGAGTAGCTGGGATTACGCACATCTGCCCAACTCCAGGCTTTTTGAGGTTTTTTTTTTTTTTTTTTTTGAGACATAGTCTCACTTTGTTGCCCGCCTTAGACTGCCCTAGCGTCATAGCTCATAGCAAGTTCAAATTCTTGGGCTCAAGTAATCCTCATGTACTCAGAGGAGAATTGTTAGTTTGGATGGGTTAAACTCAAATTGGTTCGTGCTAAATTGATGTTGGGGAGCAAAAAGTAATTTTAGCTTACGGCCGGGCATGGTGAATCACACCTATAATCCTAACTCATGGGAGGCCAGGGCGCGTAGATTGCCTGAGCTCATAGGTTTGAGACCAGCATAAGCAAGAGCAAAACCCTGTCTCCCTTTTTTTTCTTTTTGAGACACAGTCTCAAGCTGTCACCCTGGGTAGAGAGCCATGACATTATACCTCACAGCAACCTCAAACTCTTGGGCTCAAGCGATCCTCTTGCCTCAGTTTTTCTATTTTTTAGTAGAGATGGGTCTTGCTTTTTGGTCAGACTGCTGGCAAACTTGTGAGGTCAAGCTATCCATCAGCCTCGGCCTTCCAGAGTGCTAGGAGGCCTGAGCCACCATGCCCTGCCAGACCCAGTCTGTATTAAAAGTAGAAAAACTGAGGCTATCCCAGCTTGGTGGCTGACACCTGTAATCCCAACACTCCGGAGGCTGAGGAGGGCAGATTGCCTGAGCTCACAGGTTCAAGACCAGCCTGAGTCTTAGTGAGACTTCATCTCTAAAAATACCCAGGCATTGTGTCAGGCACCTGTAGTCCCAGCTACTTGGGAGGCTGAGGCAAGAGAATCGCTTAAGCCCAGGATTTTCAGGTTACTGTGAGGTATGACTCCACAGCACTCTACCCAGGGCAACAACTTGAGACTCTCAAAAATAAATACATGAAATAAATAAAATGTCCTATGTAACAGGTAAAGCTTCTTACCCAAACAAAAACAGTTGCTCTGTATTGCTTTCCTGTTACCTCGTTAACTGTGTGCATAAAATATTCAACCATGGAGGATGGTTTTTACCTCAACATAATTTTTGCCTCTCATATTCATGGAGATTCCTAATACAATCATTTATAAGATTCTTTTTTTTTTTTTTTTT
>NW_003852730.1:160431-163866 GCF_000181295.1 Otolemur garnettii
GCTGTCCCCCTGGGTAGAGTGCTATGGCATCACAGCTCACAGCAACCTCCAACTCCTGGGCTCAAGCGAGTCTCCTGCCTCAACCTCCCAAGTAGCTCGGACCACAGGCACCTGCCACAATGCCCGGTTAATTTTTTTTTTGGTTGCAGCCATCATTGTTGTGTGGCGGGTCCAGGCTGGATTCAAACCCGCCACCTTAGGTGTATGTGGCTGGCACCTTAGCCCCTTGAGCCACAGGCGCCAAGCCTATTAGATTCTTTATAAGATCTCTGGTCCATTCATTCTCTCTAATCATTTTTCTTTTCTCCAACATAATGGTCTTAATCGCCATGTTTTGGGCAGCACTTGTGGCTCAGTGAGTAGGGTGCAGGCCCCATATACCCAGGGTGGTGGGTTCAAACCCGGCCCCAGACAAACTGCAACAACAACAACAAATATAGTCAGGCATGTGGCAGACACCTGTAGTCCCAGCTCCTCGGGAGGCTGAGGCAAAAGAATTGCCTAAGACCAAGAGCTGGAAGTTGCTGTGAGCTGTGACGTTATGGCACTCTAGCCTGGGTGACAAAGTGAGACTCTGTCTCTAAAATGAATAAATACTTAATAAAACTTAATAAATTCCCATGTCTTTCTTCTTTAATGAAGAAGAGTGTTTAAACTTCTTTTTTTTTTTTTTTTTTTGAGACAGAATCTCAAGTTGTCATCCTGGGTAGGGCTCTGTGCCATCATAGCTCACAG
Organism: Otolemur garnettii; assembly: GCF_000181295.1. Classification (NCBI taxonomy): domain Eukaryota; kingdom Metazoa; phylum Chordata; class Mammalia; order Primates; family Galagidae; genus Otolemur; species Otolemur garnettii. The sequence continues at coordinate 161,167 of NW_003852730.1, forward strand.
CAACCGCCAACTCTTGGGCTTAAGTGATTCTCTTGCTTCAGCCTCCCAAGTAGCTGGAACTATACGCACCCGCCATAATGCCCTGCTACTTTTTGGCTGTAGTTGTCATTCTTATTTGGCACTCCCGTTCTGGATTCAAACCCGCCAGCTCTGGTGTATGTGGCTGGCACCCTAGCTGTTTGAGCTAGAGGTGCTAAACCATGTTACATTTCTTTACCCCAGTGGGAATTTGGTGTAATCTCAGAAATTTCCACCCACAGGTAGTACATAAATAAATTTGTATGTCTTTTGTCTTATGAATTTTCCATGTGTGTGTTGGTATTCAGGGAACCATCAAAGAATTAAGAGGAAGGATTTCCCTTGGCCTCTGAATTAGTGAGAGTGTTATTGACAGAGAGGGTCTGGCTTCTGTCACTGTCAGCCAATATGCAGAGACAGGGATAGGTTCATCAAACTTTGTCAGAAGGCCAGTGTTTCTGGAGAATAGTGAGAGTAGCCTCTATAGACCATTGTGTTGTTCCATTTCCAAACCACAGTTTTATATATAATGGTTCACAGCAAATACCACATTACCTTTAAATAAAAAATAGCACAACTCAGTGACAATCTGTAACATTTCCAATTGAAAGGTTACTTCTCTTGGAGCCCAGTGTGGTGGCTCACGCCTGTAATCCCAGCAGTTTGGGAGGCAGTGGTGGGTGGATCACCTGAGCTCAGGAGTTTGAGACCCTCCTGAGGTAGAGCAAAAACCTAGCTCTAAAAGTAGCCAGGTGTTGTTGTTCTTGTAGTTTTGCTTAACAAGCCCAGGCCAGGTTTGAACCCTCCAGACCTGGTGGAAAGGGCCAGCACTCTAACCATAGAGCAAAAGGCGCCAAGGAAAAATGAGAGTTTAATACTTTCGAAGAGACTTAGCACCAGGGTTCATGCCTACAATCCTAGCACTCTGGCTGGGATGCTGAGGTGGGAGCATTGCTTGAGCTCAGGAGTTAGAGATCAGCCTGAGTCAGAGGAAGACCCCCATCTCTTAAAAACTACCTGGGTATTGTGGCAGGTGTCCGTAGTTCCAGCTACTCTTGGGAGGCCTGAGACGGGAGGATTGCTTGAGCTCAGGAGTTGGAGGTGCTGTGAGCTATGTCATTTCTGAACTATAGTCTGGGGCAATAGAGTGAGACACTGTCCCCAAAATGGATAGTTAACCAATGCACATACTTGTCAATTGCTTAATTTATGCATCTCCTCTTTTTTTTTTTTTATAAATTTCAGATTAATATGAGGGTAGAAATGATTAGGTTACATTGTGTATTTGTAGTCAAGTCCCTGTTGCAGATGTGACCCTCACCCAGGGTACATCTGCCATCCACCCTTACATTGTGTCCATTAAGTGAGAGTACACCAATCTCCCTACCACCTCCCCTCTAATTTTGTATTATTTCACTGTAAGACCAACAATTCCCACACTCTGAGAGGTTTGGGACCAAAAATAAAAGGTTATTCTGAGACACGAATGAAAGGAAGCAGAGTCCAGATTCTGTGTGGGCAACATGGCCTTTGATCACTAGGGTGTGAGTGGGCTGAGTTGGAAAAAAGAAGTCAGCAGGTACATTAAGGCAGGGTGGAAATATAAGACTTGGCAGGGTGGGGATTGGCAGACTCACTCCTTCCTGGGCAGACTCACTCCTTCCTGAACAGAATGGTTCTATTTGGGTGGGTCCTACATTCAGCCCTATCACAATTAGAACCTTATAAAAACAAATCTGAGGTGGGTTTTGTTTTCCTAACCTAGGATTGCAAGGCTTTAGATCCCTTTCAACCTAATTCCCTCCTGTATATTTTAGCACTCTATGGGGGGACTGGTTTCTCCCCTACATTTTTTCAAAAGTATGGCAAACTGAATGTAAATGTACCGCTCTTGTTTCCTCAGTCTAACTCTTCAAGCTCTTGCAGTAAAGTCCTAGATTTTCACTTTCTTGCTCCTTTTTACAAATGCCAACTTTCCATCCAATCTACATTATCAATTTTTTTCTTTATTTCTCCTTTCAAACACATGCAGTATTCATGCATTTTTATTTCTTTATATAATAGGAGGTGATCGTTTTCTAAATTTTTAGTTTTTATAAGTGTCTGAACATGTCTCATAAGAAGAAAGCAGACAATAATCCTGTGACACTCTGTGGTCAAAATCTTTGCTATTTTACTCCTTATGTCTTGCCTTGGTTCACATTCCTTTCCAGAAGGTCTTTGCATTGAGACTCCCCATTGGTAACAGTTCAGGATGATGTTTCCTCACCCATTCTCTGTCTGTTGCCAGCCCTGAGCTGCACACTTGTCTGAGGATGACCCAAGATGCCCATAGCATCCATAATTACTGGTGTGTTCCACAAATATCAATTCCTGGGACATACTTGTCCTGTGGATAGTCTGAAGTATAAGTGGAACCTCTCAGTGGAGCTAAGGAATGCCTTTCAGTTTGAGAGTAGTCTCTTAGTATAGCCTTCATGAAAACAGTTAACCCAATGGGACTTTAATTTTTTTTAATACCAGGCTCTGTTTTCATTTCTCAGACACATTACTATTTAACCCATTATAGGAATCATGGCAAAACTCACCATTTCCCATGGTCAATTTGCTTTGGTGAAAGATCAACTCACAATTATGGAAGATGAATAAGAGAAAGGTTTATTTCCAAATGCCATGCACATT
>NW_003852730.1:164096-173200 GCF_000181295.1 Otolemur garnettii
GCCCGGCTATTTTTTGGTTGCAGCCATCATTGTTGTTTGGCGGGCCCAGGCTGGATCAAACCTGCCACCTTAGCTGTATGTGGCTGGCACCTTAGTCGCTTGAGCCACAGGCACCGAGCCATGTAGATGCCTTTTAGAAAGGAGGGGGAAGAATGTGGAAAGTATAGGTGCACCAAGGGGTTGCTGTGAGGGACATGTAGATGGAGGGATACAGATTGATTCATAAATTAACCTGAGAGGCAGGTTAATTGGGATTTATTTTTTTCCAGACAGAATCTGAAGCTGATGCCCTGGGGAGAAAGCTGTGGCATCGTAATTCACAGCAACCTCCAACTAGGGCTCAAGCGATCCTCTTGCCTTAGTTTTTCTATTTTTAGTAGAGATGGGGCCTGACACTTGCTCAGTCTCAAACTCCTGAGCTCAAGCAATTCACCCACTTCCCCACTTCACCTCCTGGAGTGCTAGGAATACAGGCATGAGCCACCACTTCTAGCCCAGGTATTGTGTTTTAAATGATTTGGGCCCAGGTCTGTTAATATTCAGAAAAGGAAGTCAGCAGTCCCTTTTGATTCCCAATCAGGTTACTCAGGTTTTCTGTAGACATTGGAAAGGCCTCTTCCAATGCTTCCTGATCATGAATCATTTTTAATTCAAACTATTCTTTATACCAAGGAGTTGCATTTTGAGGTGAAATTTGCTTAGTTCCTTCATTCTCTTCTTCTGAAACTTCCTTAGAAGTTTCACACAATAGGAGCTAAATAGGCAATCATGAAAAGAGAGAGTATGGGTTTGTTATCTAAGAATAAGATGTTTGAAAAGAGATACAAGAACATAAATTAGGATAGGAATGAATAAGCCAAAAAGAACAGATCTAAGCTCATTTCCTCACTCCCCATTAAACCAGTCTCCCATTCTTGGAAATAGGTCAGTCTAATAGAATGATTTCACTTTGTTAATCTGATGAATAATATTTCGTCTTCTAGGAGATGGAACTCAGTCTCTACTTGCCCTGACTGATTTACCTGAAAACAACATTTTTCTCCAATAGCAGCACAAGCTTCTCCTTGTTGAGCTATTAGAGCACCCAGGATGCTGTGATTTTGAATTATGACAGATGCTAGATTATTAACCTCTGTTTGAAGGGTTCCCAATGTCAGCATGGTGATGTCAAACTCTTGTTCTATTATCATGGAGAGATTCATGATTGCTTTTTCTATCTAATAAGTTCTACATGTTGGAAAAAGGATCCTAAGCAGTGAAAAGAGTTTCAAAATATGATGAATGAAGGAGCTAAGGAAATTTTGTCCCAAAATATGACTCCTTGGTATAAAGGACATTTTGAATTAAAGGCATTCCTCATCAGGAAGTATTGGAAAAGTACTTTCCTCTACATAAAACCTGAGTAACATGATTGGAAATCAAAGGGGGCTGCTGACTTCCTTATTGTCTGATAATAGTCCTGGCCTCAAGGTCATTTGAAGCACTGATACCTGTCTCTCAGGTTAATCTACAAATCAATGTTTCCACCCAGGTATGCACACTTCTTCCTCGCAACCACTTGCTGCACCTATACTATCCACCTTCTCCCCCCTCCATTCCAAAAGGCTTCTATAAAAGTCTCTGACCATCACTGAGGCTTCAGGTAATCACTCTTGTGGTTCCCCCATTGGCATGATATTTAGAAATAAACCTTTCTCTTACAAATCTTCCATAATTGTGAGTTGATCTGTTAATGAACCAACCAAGGAGGAAAGGCAGGTTTCACCGTGATCCCTATAGTTTCACATGGCCTGCAGCATCTCACAGCCTCTCTGCTCTTCCAAAGGCAGAAAGTTGGAGAAGGAAGATTGGAAGTCTGTCCAGCCAACACGTGGTGAGATTCTTTACATACAAGTGAAGTTCTCAGGTTTTTTTTCTGTTGACTCTGGTTGAGCAGATGGTAAAATATATTTGTCCTGGTTCAGTGCCTACAGCTCAGCAGCTAGGGCGCTGGCCACATACACCAGAGCTGGTGGTTTCCAACTCAACCTGGGCCTGACAACCAACAATGACAACTACAACAAAATAATAGCAGGGCACTATAGTGGGCTGTCATAACCCCTCGTGCCCCTATGGCCCTGGTCTCGATCACTGCAGGAAGGAACCAGGTGTGATGCGGATTAGAAGTACAAGCTTATAGGAGGCAGGCTAGCCCTTCTTTGCAGGGTAGTCCTGATCAACCTCTGCACCAGCCTTTTATTGAGACGGTACAACACAGGTGAGGGGAGTAATTAACAAAGACTATGTGCTGAAGGCTCAGGTTTTGTCTCCACGAGGAGCACCTGTGGACAAATGGCCCAAGGGTCCACCCCTCAGCTGTAGATCATCTTGCTCGGAGGTCGTCTGACTCTTGGCATCCCCTACATTTTCCCCCTCTAGTGTATTAAAGACATTTCTGGATAGGCAAGGGAGAAAAATCTGTTGTTGCTTATTTCAGCTATTCTCCTCACCAAGAAGCTTTCTTTCCTGCTAAGTAAAAGAAACAAAAGGGTATATAAGTATAACCAAAATACATCAACGGAGCTATTCCAGTTATAAAGGAAACTAATTTAGCTAAACTAGGCATAGGGGAAAACCTATCCCCTTTGTGCTAATCACCACCCAACTATGTGCTATGGGCTGGACCCTAGGGGTCATGGCGCCTTCATGAGAAGTATTAACCACCACCTGAAGCTATGTTAGGTGGGGAAAGGGCTGTACTGAACGCAGACCCTTTCCAAAGAACAGTATAACTTTAAGATCAGCTGAAACAGATATAAATCCAACAAGTAAAATTCTCTTACCTTGGCTGATTACCAGAATAACCTTTACCTTAACGCCTACTGTTTGAGGTCTTTGTTGTCATAATCTTCCAAGGTTTAAAAGATGCAGCCTAAGCTTGCCTGGGGCTTAAAATACAGCCCAAAATGGTTCAGCGCCTGTGGCTCAGGTGGCTAAGGCATCAGCCACCTACACCCAAGGTGGCAGGTTCAAATCTAGCCCAGCCCGCCAAACAACAATGATGGCTGCAACCAAAAAATAGCCGGGCGTTGTGGTGGGCACCTGTAGTCCCAGGTACTTGGGAGGCAGAGGCAGGAGACTCGCTTGAGCCCAGAAGTTGGAGGTTGCTGTGAGCTGTGATGCCATGGCATTCTACCCAGGGGGACAGCTTGAGATTCCTCTCTCAAAAAAAAAAAAAAAAAAAAAAAAAAAAAAAAAAAACAGCCCCAAATAACTAAATCCTATATCAATCTTCCCACTCTGCATAGAAGTTCCAATGGCCTCTTAGGAAAAAAGGACGATGACTGCTCTTAACTGCTTCCTGCTGTGATGGATGGTGATACGGAAGAGGCAGCTAGAGTTCCCACAGAGGAGATTGATCCAGGGTTTCTCTATTTTGAAATTACCTAGGCTAAGGTCCTGTGAATAAATGAAAAGTTAGTGAAAACAAATTTGTTAAGGTGCTGGCAAGGTTTCCTGCTTGTGTTGAGGCTTAATCCAGTGAGCTGGTAATCACTGCTACTCTTGATTTTCTCTAATAATATCAAAACCTTGACCCCAATGCAGTACCAGGCTTCCACTCTGACATGTCAGGTTTTTAATAAAATATAGGTTGTTGTATTGGAGTGGATGGTGAATGAGAGATGTCCAATGGTGTTCTGTAGCTATCTTTTCGTCATTGCTGAGATTCAGAAAATTGAGAGTGAAAAGAGCTCTAGTGAGCATATAGTAGCCTTTTAAAGAGTACCAGTAAGTGCTTGATCTATTTTTGCATTCAATGAAGTTATTGGGCCTGGTAGAATAGTGTGGGATTAGATGTGAGTTATGTAGATGGGGTGAGTACAATGCCTTATAAGTGCCTTAATAGATCGAAAGAGAGAAGAAATCTCATCAGTGCAAGTGATGGTTGCTGTTTCTATCCTTCTAATAGCTATGCAGGCAAACTGAGTCTGTGACCACATTTATTGCAGAAGGAAAGTCTTGAAGTAAATATATATACTTTTGTTTTATATATATATATTTTTGTTTTAAAAGTATATATTTCATTCTTTTGAACTGAAGTATAAGGACTTTGAACAACTTTGAACATATTACCATCTGTATATCCAACTTTACCATGCTTGCTGGGATCTGTGTAAAAGATAGAAGCATCCGAAATTGGAGAGTCTCTAACTATACAAGGGAGAATCCAAGAAGTAAGCTTTAAAAACTGAAATCTTTTATCATTAGGAAATTCATTAGTAATTGAGACCTATATAGGATGCAAAAGCAATTTGCCACGATATTGATAATTGAAAATTGAGTTGAATTTGCTTTTCTGAGAAAGGAACAATAATAGAGTAAGTATTATAACCTGAAAGTTGGTGAATTCTATTTCTACCCTTAGCAACCAATTCACAAATTTTATCTAGGTATTGTTGCAATTTTTGTGTAGTTCTGTTAGGAAGGAACAACCATTCTAACAGATTATCTACTTGATAAACAACTCTGGTTTGGGAATGACTAGTGGCTATAATTATTAGCTGAATTGGAAACCTGACATCAACCCTATCTAGCTGGTTTTTTTTTTGTTTGTTTGTTTTGTTTTTTTTTTGAGACAGACCCTCAAGCTGTCACCCTGGGTAGCATCATAGCTCACAGCAACCTCCAACTCCTGGGCTCAAGCGATTCTTCTGCCTTCGCCTCCCAAGTAGCGGGGACTACAGGTCCCTGCCACAATGCCTGGCTATTTTTCATTTGCAGCCATCATTATTGTTTGGTGGGCCTGGGCTGGATTTGAACCCACCAGCTCAGTTATATGTGGCTGGCGCTTTAGCCGCTTGAGCCACAGGTGCCAAGCCCCTATCTAATGTTTTTGATGCAAACTTCCTTTCAATTAGTTGCAGTTCTTCCTTAGCTTCTGGAGTGAGTGAAGGAGGACTATTTAAGTCTCAAGGTCCTTCCAGAATTTTGAAAAGATTAGACAAAGCATAGGTTGGAATTCCTAAAATAGGATGTAACCAATTAACATGGCCTAATAGCTTTTGAAAGTCGTTTAAAGTAGACAGGGAATCCAATTGGAGTTGAACACGTTGTGGAAGAATTTGTGTTTGAGTCAATTTATATCCTAAATAATGATAAGGAGCTGTAGTTTGCACCTTTCCTAAAGCAATCTGAAGACCATAAGACTTTAATATACATACAGCTTGATCAAACATTTCCTGTAAAACCATTAAACTCTGATGTGCCAATAAGATGTCATCCATATAATGAATAATGTAGGCTGTACAGTATCTCTTTCTAAGAATCTGTAACGGTTGATCAACAAACTGTTGACACAGTGTAGGACTATTCAACAACATACCTTGTAGTAGAACCTTCCACTGGTAATACTGGGGAGGCTTCTGCTAATTATAGACAGGAACAGAAAAAGCAAAACGTGGCTGGTCTTCAGGATGCAGGTATATGGTAAAGAAACAATCTTTTAAGTCAATAACGTACGAATGCCAATCAGAAGGAATCATAGAGGGTAAAGAAAGTCCTAATTGCAGGGGTCCCATTGGTATAATAGTTTTGTTAACTTTGCAAAGGTCAGTGAGTATTCTCCATTTGCCTGATTTCTTTTTTATCACAAAAATTGGGGAGTTCCATGGGCTGCTAGATGGCTCCATGTGTTCTTGCTCCAATTGCTCCTGAACTATTAATTTTAAAGCGTCCAGTTGTTCCACAGTTAACGGGCACTGCTCAACACACACTGGATTACTACTCTTCCAAGATAACCTGAGAGCATATTTCAGGACAGTGGCCTCTATGCTAAATTTGACATTTGCAAGGATTTAATGTGAGGGAATGGTATAGTTATCACAGCATTCCATTGCTGGAGCAAATCACGACCCCATAAGTTAATAGCAATGTCAGCTATATATGGTAGGATTTGAGCATCCTGCTTATCAGGCCCCAAGCAGGTCAAAGGCAAAATACTCTGAAAGATTGAATCTAGAGTTCTGATGCCAACAAAAGTAATATCAACAACTTGTTTCAGCCATTCCCTGGGCCACTGATTTAGAGCCATTACCAAAACATCGGCGCCTGTATCTAACAGGCCAGTAAAGATTTTATCCTTCAAAATAAGAGTCAACTGAGGCCTACTCTTATCGACAGATGTTTGCCAGAAAATATGGCTTGTATTACCAGGCTCACCAGTATGTTTTTCCCAAGTACTTTGCAACTTAATGTGTGGCAAGAGTAGTAATTGAGCAATCCTTTGTCCAGACAAGATTTGAGTTGGCTGATTTACTGAGATCACCATCAGTATTTCCCCTGAGTAATTACCATGGATAACACCTGTGTGAACAAACATCCCCTGAGGTGCTAGTTTACTTTTCTTAAGCAACAATCCAAGGGTACCTGGGGCAGAGGACCACACACTCCTGTTTTCAATTCTTTTGCTCCCATGCTGGGAAGCAAAAGGACATTATCATATGCTGGTAAGTCCAAAGCAACACTGCCTGAGGTGGCCTATAAAAGAGACTGAACAGAGTGAAGTTGCTGGTGAATGAGTACATTCTCTGGCCCAAATTCTTTGTCTGCAGGCCCTAGACAGGGCCTGCCTACTAGTTTCCCAGCAGCAAAGCTATTCCTTTTTTACTGGACTGAGAGCCGCATTTACTAGCCCAGTGAGGTGCCTTCTTACACCTGGGACATAACCTGGGAGTGTTCCATTTGCTATACTTCTTTAGGTCACTGTGTTTGCTATAGAGCTTCCCTTTCCAACATTCTTTTCTCCTATGTCCCAATTTTCTGCAGTTATGACATTTAGGCTGATACGAACTGACCCCTTCTTTTAAAGTGGCAGCAAGTATCTTGGCCTTGTGGGATTCCATTCCTATATCAGCACATGCCCGTATATATTCCTCTAAGGGAGTGTTTTGTGCTCTCAAAGGTCTCAGGACCTTTTGACACTCAGAGCTGGCAGTCTCAAATACTAAAGTTTAAAAAAACATGTCTCTGAGCTCCAGCTTGGCAACAGCCTTATTGACTGCAGCTTTTAGTTGGGCTAGAAAGTCAGTATAAGTTTCATTCCCCAACTGCATTATCTTAATAAAAGATTTAGAAATATCTCCAGGAGCCTGAACTTTTTCCCAGGCCCTAAGACAACACAGTCTTGTCTAGACCATGGCTATATCATTGTACTGAAGCTGATTGGGGATCCCCAGCTACTGACCAGACCCAGTGAGCTGTTCTGATGTTATAGGGACTCCTCTCTGGTTTTGGCGACTCATCAGGTCACCCTACTTCTTCCACCAGGTTTTGAACTGTAAATACTGTCCAGACTCAAGAACATTTCTGGCTATTATATCCCAGTCATAGAGAATAAACCGCTGTTCTTGTGTAAGCCCCTGTAACAGACCTCTAGAAAACGGGGATTGCATACCATATTGTGCTATGGCCTGTTTCAAATTTTTTAGAACTGAAAAAGTGATCATATGGTGATCAAAATGCTGGCCTGCTTGAGGGTGTTGCAGATCAGGAGGAATATTAGTGACCGTAACTGAAAAAAGCCCTAAAGTGTCTTCCCACTCAAAGTCACCAGTTCCACACCCTTCTAATACAGCCTTCATAACAGAAGTCACTGGCGAATCATTTACATAGGGAGGCATTGAGGGCAATATTCGGTGCTCTAAGTTGGCATTTCTGACAGTGGAACTATTTACCCGGTCTTCTAATTGTTTGATTTGAGTAGCCATAGTGGCCACAGAGGTTATTACTTGCATATTTGTGTCTGTGTCATGTGCTCTTGATTCCCAATTCTCCTTAGGTCCAGCTTCCCACTGAACTCACTATTCTCCTCACTTTCAAATTCTGCTTTGACCATCACCTTCTTCTTTAGTTTCGGCTTCTTGTGACTCCCCAAACAGAAAGGTACCCATATCTTTGCTTATTTATGAAACACCTCACTTATTCTGAGCGAGGTTCCCAAGCTTCTAGAGTGGCCAAAGGTCCCACTTGCCCTGAGCAGAATTTCCCTTTGGACTTCTTCTTACTGTCTACCAAAAGCTTCACCTACTTCTGGGTGTTACTTTCCCCTTTGGTCCACATCCCTGGTGTTCTGTTGTGTCCTGCTGAATCCTGTCGACTTATGCCAGATGTCACAACTCCTTGGGCCCCTTTGGCCCTGGTCTTGATCACCACAGGAAGGAAAAAGGCATGATGCGGATTAGAACTACAAGCTTGTAGGAGGCAGGCTAGCCCTTCTTTGCAGGGTAGCCCCCAGCAACCTCTGCACCACCCTTTTCTTGAGACATACAACACAGGTGAGGAGAATAATTAACAAATAACTGTGTGCTGAAGGCTCGGGCTCTTTCTCCACGAGGAGCACCTGTGGATGAATGGCCTGAGGGTCCACCCCTCAGCTGCAGATCATTTTGCTCTTGGCATCCCCTGCAGCAGATAGTCTAGTAGTCCCAGCTACTTGGGTCACTGAGGCAAGAGAATTGCTTTAGCCAAGAGTTTGAGGTTGCTGTGAGTTATGATGCCACAGCACTCTACTGAGAATGACATAATGAGACTCTGCCTCAAAAAAAAAAAAATGTGTTTGTCCTTTCCAGATTTAAGATTAATGAGAAAAACATTTTTGTTGGTGACTGATCATGTAAGCAACTCTGGTGTTGGCATATTTTTAGGTACTTTGTGATGTATAAACATTTGGGTTGTTTGATTCCATTTCCTCTCAGAAATAGATCCTAATCACTGTTATTGTTATGGCTTGTTTTGTTTTGTTGCTTATCTTTCTTTGTCATTTTGTCTAAAAAGGGTTACCATAGTGTTGAACTTGAGACTAGCTCCCCATCAGCCCAATGTAAATCAACCCTGCATACTACCCAGTTACATGGTTCTGACTAGTGAGATACACTAGTCAGTTTTTTTTTTTTTTTAAGACAGAGTCTTGTGTCACCTTTGATACAGTGCTATGGCATCACAGCTCATAGCAACCTCAAATTCTTGGGCTCAAGTGATTCTGTTGCCTCAGTCTCCCAAGTAGCTGGGACTAAGGGTGCCTGTCACAATGCCGGCTATTTTTTTTTTTTTTTTTTTGCTGTTGTTGT
>NW_003852730.1:178324-189553 GCF_000181295.1 Otolemur garnettii
GGCGGGCCCAGTCTGGGGATTCAAACCCGCCACCTTAGGTGTATGTGGCTGGTGCCTTAGCCACTTGAGCCACAGGCGCCAAGCTCCATTTGGTTAATCTTATTTGCTATCCACATTCTGAACTCGATTTCTGACATCCCAGCCATTTGCTTGTGGATGGGGTCTTCAATTGCGTCTGCCCCCATTTTTCCTTGGGGGAGTTGATCTACTCCGGTTATTCAAGTTGCCATAGTTTTTCCGCTGATTCTGCCCCATGTTGAGTTTACCTTGTTTGGAGGCTTTATCAGAACTGTTCAGTTGGTGGCTTCTTCTTGTTGCCCAGAGAGACAGGCAGAGAGTGTATGTTGTCTTCTCCCAGTTCTTGGGTGCTAGGGAAACCAGGGTGCAGTGGAACAGCAGCAGCCACACAGAAGTGTGTGTAGCTGGATTAGACCTCGTTCAGCCTGCCAGGGCAACGGGGGGACAGGAGACTGGCAGCAGCCCTATCAGTCCTAGTTCAGCCCCTCTGGAGCAGCCAGGGGGTGGGGGAATGGCAGTGGTAGCATTTCCAGTAGCTAGATAAGAGGGATCCGCTCGCAGCTCAGATATAACTTGCTCCAGTGCTCCGTGATGGCAAAGGCACCCACCCAGCAGATGGGTTAGTCTGGGAAGGTTAATATCTCCTTCCCGACATTGCACCCAGTCACTCGTAATCCCCCAGGTCTGTGACCCTATTCACTCCAGTAGGCAACTGCTCCTGGGGTTTACAACTGGCAAAATCAGCCAGAAATCTGAGTTCGTCAGGGGTGCCTTGTGTGTTTAAATTAGGCTTCTGTCTAGCTAGATTCCTCTGCAAGTCAGAGGCTGCATTCAGCTCTGGGCAGCAGACAAATAGCAGTTTACACTCAGGTGTCAATTCCAGCCTCTGCTCGCCCACTGCCTTTGTCTCAGCTGTATTATACCCTGAGGGCTGGTGTCAATCGTCTCTTTGCTTACGTTCCGCCACTGGCTGCTGTCCGGAACCTCTGGTTGCCCAGAGAGATGGTCCTGGAATGGCGTCAGTTTGCAGCTCAGGATGCCACTGTTGCTGTACTGGCTTCCTCCAAGCTGGTTCTCTTCTCCTCAGACCTGTACCACAGTCAGTGCAGAGCAGCACCAGCCCTTTCTCCCTTCACTTCTCTCAAGGAGATGCCCAAGAATCTGGACTCCATAGGTAACAAAGCTCCAGACCTCGGGATGGGTGGGTGGGGACTTCTCAGAGTTCAATGTTGTAGATGGAAATATACACAGTTTTATACAGTTTTACAGTTTTATATCTGGCAGGAGGGTGCCATGGCATGCCAGAAGGGGTAGGAGGTCCAGTTTTAGGGGGTCTCTCTCATGAGATAGAGTGGGAGGAAGTTTGAACTCTGCTCACTGTTTGCATGGAGTAAACTGCGAGTCCTTGTTGTGGGGGAGGGGACTCCCGTTGCTTGGTGGTGGATTTTGTACCTTTTGGTTGTATTTTTGGGGTCACAGCTCACCTCAGGAAGGTTGAGGTGTGCTCTTCAATCTTCTCTCTTGGCTCTGCTCCAAAGCATCAGCTCCCTTGCTAAACTTCTGTCCTTTAAGCCTCCTTCTGGATGGGAGCTTCTGTAAAAAGCTGGCTACAGTCCTCCATCGAGGCTCCAAGACCAGTCCTGTGTCTTTTAAGGCAAACTTTGTTTTGGGTCCCTGAAAACCAAAGCCATATGAGGTTTTCCTCTAGTCCTGTTTTATGTCTCTGAGCTTGACTTTATGACTGAGTGGGAGTCTCTCCTCAGGCTCCACTATCTGGGAGGTGTGCTTTGTTGGGAACAAGTCCAAGTGCTGATCTGAAAAAACTGGGAGACCAGAACACATAAGATTCTAAGCAGTATACTGTGTGTACCAAACAGGTCAAACTCTGAAGAGTTAAGTCTTTTCTCATTGTCTATTCTATCAGAAGTCTATTTCTGAAAGTCACTTTTTAGGAATCTTAGAAATGGCCTTTTTCTATGAAGAGGCATTGGGCCTTATAAAGAGGCATTGGATTGAGTTGTTTTTGGAATAAATATACCATTAAGATTAATGACCAAAAATATATCCCTTAAATTAAAAGACTTCTAAATTTTGAGACTCTGTCTAAAAAAAATAATATTTATGATTTATAACATTCATTAGTTCCTTTCCCTTCTATGCACAACTATGGGTTTCCTATTTTTTTTTTTTTGCTGTTATTGTGGTGGTTGTTGTAGTTGTCATTACTGTTAGGCAGGCCAGGGCTGGGTTCAACCTGCCACCACCAGTGCATGTAGCTGGTGCCCTAGCCACTAAGCTATAGGCACTGCCTGCTTTCCTATATTCTATAGAGATACAAGAGACTTTTTTTGAGACAGAGTCTCACTATGTTGCCCTTGGTAGAGTGACGTAGTTTCACAGCTCACAGCAATTTCAAACTCTTTTTTTAAAAATTTATTTATATTTATTTATTTTTCAGGTTTTGGACAGGGCTGGGTTTGAACCTGCCACCTCTGGCTTATGGGGCCAGAGCCTTACTCCTTTCAACCATAGGCATTGTCTTTATCCTGAAACTCTTGGGCTCAAGCGATTCTCTTGCCTCAACCTCCCAAGTAGTTGGAACTACAGGCACCCACCACAATGCCCAGCTTTTTTTTTGTTTTTTGGTTGTAGTTGTCATTGTTGTTTCACAGGCCCAGACTGAATTTGAACCCACCAGCTCCAGTGTATGTGGCTGGTGCACTAAGTGCTGAGCTACAGGTGCTGAGCCAATGTATGAGACTTTTAAATATTTATATATAAATGATTAACTGAAAATCTGTGACCCTAGAAAATATGACTGAACAAAATTATAAATTAACTCTTATTCATGACTAGTAATGCCTTTCTTTTGTAGATTTTTTTTTTTTGAGACAAAGTCTTACCATGTGACCCTCAGTGGAGTGCTGTGTCATCACTTGGGCTCAAGCAATTCTCTTGCCTCAGCCTCACAAGTAGTTGGGACTACAGGGGGACTACACCATGATGACTGGCTATTTTTTCTTAGAGAGAGTCTCACCCTGTAGTCCTCAATAGAGTGCAGTGGCATCACCCCTCACAGCAACCTCCAACTCCTGCACTTAGGCAATTCTCCTGCCTCAGTCTCCCAAGTAGCTGGGACTACAGGTGCCTGCCACAATGTCTGGCTATTTTTTGGTTGCAGTTGGCTGAGGCCAGGTTCGAACCCACCACTCTTGGTATATGGGCCAGTGCTCTATGCACTGAGTGACAGGCACTGCCCTGGCTTTTTTTAATTGTTATTGTCATTTTTGTTTAGCAGGCCCAGGTGGGGTTCGAACCCTTCAGTCCAGTGCATGTGGCCAGTGCCCTAACCACTGAGATACAGGCATTGAGCCTCTTTTGCAGATTGTGTCAAAACTGTTCTCCAGCTTTTAAAATACTTCTTATCTCTTTAATTAAGTAATTACCTTGATTCAGGCATAATAGTTTGACCCACAAGATAAAAAGTTCTTCTGTTTGTCCTCAGTGAAGTTCACTCTATTCATCTTCACTCCTTTCTACTCTTTCTTCTCTATGGATCATAGAATTTTGGCCAATCCAAAACATCCTGCATTGTAGATAATGCTTTTGTTCCCTCATACAATTGATATATTTGTCCCAATGTTATCTTCAATGATTATGTCAATGTTTTGCCTATAGTTGATGTTCTGTAAATATTCATGGAATAAAGGAAACTGAAATAAAAAAAAAAATGGGAAAGTGAAACAAAAACAAAAACAGCCTGCAGATTCAAACTGTATTTAAGTAAGACAATACTGAGCTTTAGCCAATCCAACTGTTTTTATACCTTACTTTCTTTTTTCAGTCATGCATCTTCTCAACGTAAGAGTCTCTCCAAACCACTTCTAATTCAACTGACCAGTTTGTGAAATACTCATTGCTCAGTTAAGCTCTGTTTTATTTAATTTTTATCACATTTAATTTGTACCACAGATTTATGTTTTTAACTCTTGACTTTTATTTAAACAAAAATTTTAATCCTGTTGTAAATAATAACAGAAACTAAAATAAGTCTACAATAAAATTAAATTTAATAATTAAGTTATCTTAAATTAAATTAAATGCCTCAAATGTCTACATCAAGAACAACCAAATATGGCTAGGTGTCCATAGCACAGTGGTTACAGCGCCAGCAACCTACACAGAAGTTGGTGGGTTTGA
This sequence comes from Otolemur garnettii, assembly GCF_000181295.1. NCBI lineage: Eukaryota > Metazoa > Chordata > Mammalia > Primates > Galagidae > Otolemur > Otolemur garnettii. Next base: position 182,543 of record NW_003852730.1, read on the forward strand.
ACCTGGTCCAGGACAGCTAACCACTAATGAAAACTGAAACAAAAAATAGCCAGGCATTGTGGCAGGCACCTGTAGTCCCAGCAGTGTGGGAGGCTGAGGCAAGAGAATTGCTTAAGCCCAAGAATTTGAGGTTGCTGTGAGCTGTGATGCCATCGAACTCTACCAAGCATGACATAGTGAGACTCTGCCTCAAAAAAAGAAAAAAAAAAAGAAAAGAAAAGAAAAAAGAAAAAAAAGAAAAACCAAATAAATAGTGGTAAAATATACTTCATAAAATGCACACTCAGAAATCTATAAAATTTCTGAGAAAAAACAAAAAAATAGTGGTAAAATATACTTCATAAAATGCACATCCAGAAATTTGCAAAAATTTCTGCTTTTTACATTTGTTCCTTTTTATTATATATTTACATAAAAACGTTGCCTTAATCATAAAAATCTGAAAGCTAAAGACAAAAATTTATTGGAAAAATAAATCTTTAATTTCTAAAAACAATGAGTACTCTAATGTCCACAATGTCTACTTGTACATATGCAAGTATTAGATTCCTAAAAACAACAAATGCTTACAAAAATGACAAAACCTTACTAAAAGTTCTTGTCTAGTTAGTAATTACTTAAAACTTAGTTCAAAGAGTAAGTCTGGGCTTGGCACCTGTAGCTCAACAATTAGGGCAACAGCCACATACACCAGGGCTGGTGAGTTTGAACCTGGTTTGGGCCTGTCCAATAACAATGATGACTAGAACAACAACAACAACAATTTTGGGCATTGTGGTGGGTGCCCACGGTCCCAGCTGCTTGGGAGGCTGAGGAAGGACAATTGTTTGAGCCCAAGAGTTTGAGGTTGCTGTGAGCTGTGATGTCATGGCACTCCACCAAGGATGACAAAGTGAGACTCTGTCTCCAAAAATAAATAAATGAATAAATAAATAAACCTTTCTCTTATTTTTTTTTTTTAATTTTAGACAGAATCTCAAGCTGTTGCACTTGGTAGAGTGCCATGGGGTCACACCTCACAGCAACCACCAACTCTTGGTCTTAAGCGATTCTCTTGTAGGCCCAAGGAGCTGGGACTACAGGCACCTGCCACAACACCCAGGTCTTTTTTTTTTTTTTTTTTTTGGCATTGTTCTTTTAGCTAGCCTGGGCTGGGTTTGAACCTGCCAGCCTGCCAGCCTCAGGGTTTGTTGCCGGTGCCCTACCACTGAGATATGGGGATGGCCCAACCTTTCTCTTATTAATCTACCACAATTGTAAATACAAACACACAAAATAAAAATAAACTACCACAATTGTGAGTTAATCTTTCAGTGAAGCAACTGAGAGAAAAAGGAGGTTTTGCAATGATCCCTACATAGAGAAGGGGATTTCTTATAATGCCACATTTTGTATCTTTATAAAGTACCACCTTATGAACAAAAGAGGCCAAATTTTTAATTTGACTAGGCTTTATGGTGGAGTACTTGGTAACAGGTTGTTACATAACTATGTCTATAGCATCTAACCATTTGGGTGGAAACCATTTGTATATGTTCTTACTATACAAGATAAAAACACCAGTGGTATTCATACACAGAGTCAAATTAAAACCTGTGACTTTCCATCGAGGAGTTTGTTGTGTCTTCTCCTTCTCACAGGCACTTTCACATATCCAGTTGTCATGTGCCCCTGTCAATTTTATTTTGTCTTTTGAGACAGAGTCTCACTTTGTCATCCTTGGTAGAGTGCCATGACATCACAGCTCACAGCAACCTCAAATTCCTGGACTTAAGTGTTTCTCTTACCTCAGCCTCTCAAGCAGCTGGAATTATAGGTGCCTGCAACAAAACTCAGCTATTTTTATTTTTATTTTTAAGTTTTTGGGGGTTTTTTGAGACAGAGTCTCAAGCTGTCACCCTGGGTAGAGTGCCATGGTGCTACCATGCTCACAGCAACCTTCAACTTGTGCTCAAGAGATCCTCTTGCCTTAGTTTTTCTGTTTTTAGTAGAGAGAGGGTCTTGTTTTTGCTCAGGCTGGTCTCGAACTTGTGAGATAAAAAAACCACCTGTCTCAGCCTCCCAGAGTGCTAGGATTACAGACGTGAGCTACCCTGCCCAGACTTTTCTTTCATTTTTATTTATTTATATATTCATTTATTTATTATTATTATTTTGAGACACAGTCTCAAGCTGTCACCCTGGGTAGAGTGCCATGGTGTCTTAGCTCACAGCAACCTCAGATTCTTGAGCTTAAGTGATTCTTTTGCCTCAGCCTCCCAAGTAGCTAGGATTACAAGCTCCCACAACGATTCCTAGCTATTTTTTTGTTGCAGTTGTTATTGTTGTATTAGTAGGCCTGAGCTTAGTTTGAACCCATCAGCCCGGGTGTATGTGACTGGTGCACTACTGACTGACCTATGGGCACTGCCAACACCTGGCTATTTTTAGAGATTAGGTCTCACTCTGGCTCAGGTTTGGTTTTGAACCTCTGAGCTCAGGCAATCCACCTGCTTGGGTCCCTCCCAAATGCTGGGATTACAGGTGTGAGCCACCATGCCCAGGTGTCCCTGTCAATCTGTAGGGAACTGAACAGGTTAAGGAATATTTGATATAAAAGTTTTTTTTTTTTTTGTCTGGTTTGGCAGTTATATGGCTTGAGGATGTCACCTACCCAAGTCTGTCCAGACTGTTGGTCTATCATAATGTAATTGTTAATGCCTGGCAGTTTAACAAAAAGAGACAGTAAACTATCCCAAGTTGTCTGGCCTGTAGGTTGTTTATAACATATGGTGATTTGACAAGCATTGTCAATATGAAGTTTAATGTCAGCACCAACACTGATCTCTGGGAGAGGTATAAGAATGTCATTTGTGGAATGAAACTGTAGGGTTTGATCAAAATATTGTTCCAAGATATCATGTAGCAAAGATCCAGCATCATTTTGATTTTCAATGCAGAGGGGAAAATTCTTTTCTAGTGACTGTACCTGAGCAAAAGAGAGCTCTTGAGTTTCCACAGAACGTTTTCTATATGTAGTTGTCTCATGTGGCCAGGAAGTTTCATTTTCTAGATCATCCATGAAAGAGACAGTGGTGGCCGATTGGTGCGAATTATAAACATTTTCAGGACCACCTTGTTGAGGGTAGAGTTGGTCTGTCTGGCCAGAAACCTGTACAGCTTGAACAGCAGCTTTAGGAGGTAAATGACCTAGATTTCAGGCTTCTTGTGATGAAACTTTTGGTTCTTGTGGTGGTGAATATCGACTCACATGATGGCAACTCCTGCTTGGTCAAGTCTGTTTTTCTTTGAATCTGTTTTTTTTTTTTTTTTTTAATTTCTGGAAGAAAATTTCCAAGCAGGGCAGACATTTAAAGATTTCTATGCTCTGACGCCTCAGGATTAAATGATGTATGTCTCTGGAAAACTTTCATAAATCTTTTAATGAAGGCTTTAGGATGTTCTCCCTCCTTCTGAGTACAAATCAACTTTAGACCAACTTTAGAGGACAGCCTCTAATATTGCTTCCAATAGGCTCTGAATGTATTTAGATGTATAATTTCTTGGTCATTTGTAGAATATCCAAGAAGAGGATCTGGCCATCTGTTTCCTCTATGGATAAGATCTTCTCCTAGAAGACTTCTGTCTTGTCTAATGACTGCAGTATAATCATGTGTGGGAAGAACACCCCTTAGGAACCACTCAAGATCCCTGTGAGTGGGATTATGAATGGCTACAAGCCTCTCTAATTCATCTCTAAATTTGGTGGGATCTTCTGAAAGCATGGGCAAAGGGGTTTTGTAATTCAGATCTGCTGCAGTCCAGGGGACATGAATTCTCTGGGGGGTAGTGGAAACCCTGGATGCATTCTTAAAGGGCACTGTATAGGTAGGTCTGGGGCTGATGGAGTTCAATTACACAATCCTGGGGAATAAGCATTCTACGGGACAGAAAACCGAGCTTTGCTTTGGCTCTGTTAACAGGCCTACGTGCTTCTCAGATTTTATGCAATCAACCTGTATTTTTTGAGATTTTTAAATCAGGCCTGAGTGCCCTCTGTAAATTTTGGACAGATACAGATATTAAGGCAGACAATCAGTTATTAAAAAGGTTTTCTTAAAAAGTTGGAGTTCAAATAATTTTAATAGCTCCTAAGAATGATTGTTGAGGGGTTAAGATTGGATTTTGAAGTTAGTTGTGACCAGGAACCCAGTGATCCAAAAGTGCTTCTGAGGGACCGGGGACAGGTAATTGAGGATAGAGAGGAATATAAATTGAAGGGCAGCTTAAGGTGCAAGCAGAACTTAATTTTTGATCTAATTTAGTTTCTGCTCTTCAGTTTTTTTAAAGGGAGTTTTGAAAGCAAGCCACAACTCTGAAATTTTTCTATTTGATTTTCCCATAAATACAAATAAAGCAATTGCTTACAATGAGAGCTCTCTAAAATTTTCTTTAAATAAAGGAGTTTTTCTAGCTCAAAGGATCTATCTTCCAGTCATTCATAGTCAGAATTTCCTATGGTATATTATTGCAAAAGTGACTCAATCCAATAAGTCTCTTTATAGAAAGCCCAGGCAGTAGTCTTCCGTGTTTAGAGGAAGTTTTTACCATAGAAGCTAGAGGTATTCTGGAGAGGGCTTAGAGGAGACAGTTCTCATGATTCCTAAAATTCACTCTGAGAAATAAATTTAAAATAGAGTAGACAGTGACAAAAAGACTCACTCCTCAGAGCTTGACATGTTTGGTACACACAGTGTGCTTCTGAGAATCTCATGTGTCTTGGACTTCTACTCTTTCTAGATTGGCCACCTGATGAGTTCCCAACAAAACACATCATCCTCTCCCAACCAGATGACAGAGACTGAGGAGAGAATTTCCACTCAGTCCCAGAATCAACCGCAGAGACATAAAGCAGAATGAAAGGGGAACCTCATAAACATATATATACTTTTTTTTTTTTTTTTTGGAGGCAATCTCAAGCTATCACTCTGGGTAGAGTGTCTTGGCATCACAGTTCACAGCACCTCAAATTCTTGGGCTTAAGTGATTCTCTTCCCTCTGACTTCCAAGTAGCTGGGACGACAGGTACCAGCCACAATGCCTGGCTGTTTTATTTGTTGTTGTAGTTCTAATTGTTGTTTTTTTAGCCGGCCCAGGTGGGTTTGAACTCTCCACTCTTGGTGTTCAAGGTTCGTGCCCCACCAACTGAGTTACAGAAATATAGGTTGAGCCCTCTAGCTTGGGGTAAAATGTCAGGGTACGCTCTTCTTGAAATTGCCCAGGCTTGGGAAACTGAAGTCCTTTGTTCAGGCTTGAATGGGGGAACCCTGTATCAACAGAGTTTCTCCAGATGAAGGGTGATCTAAGTAAGGGTCTGCAACAGAATCATGTCTTGGGCTGGAACCCCTCTCACTCTTTATGACCTGATGATCTCATCTCTGGAAGACATGAATCTCATTACCACATCATCTGAGTAAAGTTTGCCTTTTGAATTTAAAAGTCCAGAAAGCTTATGAAAAGTATAAACAATTAGATCTCTTAAAAAAAACAAAAAAACAAACAAACAAAAAAAAAAAACAATTAGATCTCTTCCCAAACTTGGCTTAATTGTCTCTGGGGTTAAGAGGGCAACAGTCGCTATCAACTGTAGATAGTTTGGTTATACTTTAGCCATGGTGTTCATTTCTTTACTAAGATAAGCTACAGCTTATAAAACTGGACCCCAGTGTTGGGTAAAGATTCCTAGGATAGGAGGCTCCCATAGCTTAGTTGGCAGGGTGCTGGCCACATATACCTAGGATGGTGGGTTCAAATCCGGCCTGGGGCTGCTAAGCAACAATGACGACTACAACCGAAAAATAGCTGAGCATTGTGTCTGTAGTCCCAACTACTTGGGAGATCGAGGCAAGAGATTTGCTTAAGCCCCAAAAATTGAAGTTCCTGTGAGCTGTGATGCCAGTACTCTACCCAAGGCAATAACTTGAGACTCTGTCTCCAAAAAAAAAGAAAAGAAAGAAAGAAAGAAAGAAAAGACTCATATGATGATCTGTAACATAGAGATTAAATTGTCTGGTAGGAAGACTTAAAGCAGAAGCCTGTAAAAGAGCATTTTTCAGCTGTTGGAATGCCTTACCTGCCTGCAGTTCCCATTCTAGAGTGACAAGGCACTCTTTGAGTAATTCCAAGGCTAAGTTTGAACCTGCCACATTGGGCATATGGGGCCAGTGCCCTACTCCTTTGAGCCACAGGCACCACCCCGCTTTGAGTATTTTTAATTAAAGAATGGAGTGGTCTGTCTATTTCACTATATCCAGGAATACAGAGTCTGCAAAAGCCTGTAATTCCTAAGAAGCCTGGGGAGTTCGAGGTTAGGGTTAAGCCAAAATTGGTTCTGTTCTTTCTTTGCTCAAGGCTCTCTCACCATATGAAAGTTGGAGGCCAAAATAGTGTACTTCAGGCACATATAACTGGGCTTTAGCCTTGGAAACCTTGTGCCCACGATCCGCTAGAAAGTTTAATAGAGCTTAGGTAGCTTTGTGGCATTCCTCTGCATCTGGTGCTCCCAAAAGAATATCACTTATGTACTGAACAAGAGCCACTATGGGATGAGAAATGACTCAAGTGTTAGGCTAAGTCTTGTCCAAATAACAAGTGAGGGCTGTCTCTAAATCCCTGAGGTAATTTGGACCAGTTGAGCTTATTTTGCTGTTCCCATCTGTCCTTCAGTAGCCCGTCTTTCTGGGTTAATTTCTGTCTCTAATAAGGAAAGGCACAGTAGAAGTACTTGTCCTATATTCATATAAATGGCTGCTCTTGCTTTAGTTACTTTGTCATTCCCCAGAAGGGGAGCAGAACTTTCAGGATGATTAGAAAAGCAAGAGAGTGATCCCATCTCAGAGTGGGCAAGGGACCTTGAAGAGAAATTTCTCTGAAGAAGATCAGTGCACGGCCTACAGATATATGAAAAAATGCTCACCATCCTTAATCATCAGAGAAATGCAAATCAAAACTACTTTGAGGCTCGGCGCCTGT
>NW_003852730.1:190032-191101 GCF_000181295.1 Otolemur garnettii
CCAAAAATCTCATTACAACAAAGATATTTGTATCAGAATGTTTATTGCAGCCCAATTCATAATTGCCAAGTCATGGAAGAAGCCCAAGTGCCCATTGATCCACGAATGGATCAACAAACTGTGGTATATGTACACCATGGAATATTATGCAGCCATAAAGAAAGATGGAGACTTTACATCCTTCATTTTCACATGGATGGAGCTGGAAAATATTCTTCTTAGCAAAGTATCACAGGAATGGAAGAAAAAGTATCCAATGTACACACCTCTATTACGAAATTAATTTAAATCTTTTATATGAAAGCTATAACCTAATAACAACCTAAGGATACGGGGAGGGGTAGAGAGATGGGAGGGAGGAATGGGTGGAGGGAGGGGGATTGGAGGTATCACTTCTGTGGTTTATCTTACAAGGGTACAAGTGAATCTTTCTATGAGTAGAATATGAATGTTTTAACACAATAACTAAGAAAATGACATGAAGGCTATGTTAACTAGTTTGATGGAAGTGTTTCGGATTGTGTGTGAAAACACCACACTGTACCCCAGAAGTGCATTAATGTACACAGTTACTATTTAATTAAAAAAAAGAAAGAAAGAAAGAAAAGCAGGAGAGAACAGCCAGTCACTCCGATTGCAGATGAAAGGCTGAGAGGAAAATTTGGTAACCATCTTTCAAAACACACTCTGTATAGTACTTTTTATTTTTATTTCTATTTTTTATATTTTGAAGAGACAGAGTCTCATTTTGTTGCCCTCGGTAGAGTGCTGTGGCATCTCACAGCTCACAGCCACCTCCAACTCCTGGGCTTAGGCGATTGTCTTGCCTCAGCCTCCTGAATAGCTAGGACTACAAGTGCCCACCATGATGCCCAGCTAAGTACTTTTTATTTTTATTATCATTATTTTTTGAGACAGAATCTTACAATGTCACCCTAGGTAGAGTGATGTGGAGTCACAGCTCACAATAACCTCAAACTCTTGGGCTCAAATGATTCTTTTGCTTAGCCTTCCCAGTAGTTGGGACTACAGGTCCCGGCCACGGCGCCTGGCTATTTTTTTTTTTTTT
>NW_003852730.1:191356-197779 GCF_000181295.1 Otolemur garnettii
TTTTTTTTTTTTTAAAGCAGGCTCGGGCTGGGTTCAATACCACCAGACCCAGTGCACATGGCTGGCAACATAACCACTGAGCCAGAGGCACCCAGTACCCCCTGTATAGTCCCTTTAAAATAATCTGGCCCTCCAAGGAGTCAGGCAATAAATTGGGTGAGTTTGCTAATTGCCTCTGTAAGCCATCAAAATAGGTCAAGGGACTTTCTTTTTCTTCCTGGTAAATGGTAAACAACCTCAAATAATTCATAGACTTTTTTCTTTTGGATCGATATCAACCTTCCAGGATACATCTTAGAAAATGTTTACGCCACCAGTCACCTTGTGTCTCAGGTCTTATTCAGGATCCTTAAAGGGAAATGTCTTCATGTGGAGTATCTGTTTATTTCCTCAGAGGAAATACTATCAGTATTGGACATAAACCAGAAATCATCAACTTTCTAGCCTCATCCAAGCTTCACTTTTCTCATCTAAAGTTAAAGTTTGTTTAGTCATAGGATTACATCTTTCCAAGACAGTCCTGCATCTCTCTTCCACGGCATCTCTCTAATAGTGAGGGCACATTTGCAGCAGAGGCCCCTTTCCGAGCCATTTCTTACTCCAGAAATTCAGATATAGGGAAGGGTTCAGGCCTGGAGTCTTCTTGCCTGAGCCTCCAGGGGAACTCAGTGCCTGACAACCTTCCTCCCTAGTGATAGCAACCATTTCAAAAGCTTCCTTCTGCTCTTTAAGATCTGCTGATAGCCTGGCTTTCTCTCACTCTCTCCTCATCCCCATTCTGGTTATAAAGACTGGAAAAACCTGGTTTAACATACAGGTGAACTTGTGGGGCCTGAGACTGCTTTTTAAGCTTTTGAATATCAGCACTAACTGGGAGATGAAGTGCATTGTCAAGGTGAAGAAGAAAAAAGCAGATGAAGCAGGGGCAGGTAAGCAGCTACATTACCTGGAAGTGAAGAGAGTGAGAGAGATGTGGAATAGTAAGTAATATGCAGCAGGCAGAGTGAATTCAGAATGCCTATTTTTCCATTAGCTTATCATGCAGAAGATGTATATTTTCCTCCCAGATAGTGGAGGTCAGGTATTAAGACACCAGAGGTGAGGTATGTGTTCCATGTTTTTGTTCCAAGTGTCAAAGAATGGCTATTACAACTATCTGCAGAACAAGCAGATACAAATTGTTTAAAACATCAAAGTTCATAAAGAACTCTGCACTCCAGAGAAGGAGCACTCAAGTAGAGAAGACCCTGGGATTAGTAAGATGTTTTCCCTTTAGACCGATTTTCCAATTCTATGTTAGTGGTGTGGGGGTAAAATACTCATGATTTTTCTTGGAAATGGGGAAACCTTCCGGAATGGGGAGTCCTCCCATTTCTATCCCTGTAATCAATGGACACTATTTGTCATTGTCATTGTAGAGTAGGATAGAACTGGTGTAAATTGTACTATGTTAATGAAAGTAAGTCATTGAGACTACTATCCTCTTAATTGTATGCCCACTCCAAAGTACCTTTTTTTGTGGCCTTGGCCATATCTCCACATTGGGGCCTCTCTACCTCTGAGACTCATTTTTGTAGAACAAACATCAGTTCCGTTTTGGGAAGCCTTCCTGAAATGTCAGCTTTTGTTTCTTGGAAGCCCCCTCTGCTCAATTTCTTCCTCTAAGTATGGACAAAAGGTCTCCTAGTATTATCTGCCCCACCTCTCCTTAGCCCTACCTAACCACTTTAAGGCTCTGAGGTGTGATTGACATTTGTATAGAATTTCTTCCATTTGACTTATGATTAGAAAATCATGAGATATATATAAAGATATTGTCACACTCTTCACATATGTAGAATTTCTCTATGAATTCTGTTATGTACTGAAATGCGTACTGGCTACAGGATTTGACACTTTCCTCTTGTTTGTAGGTGATTTCTGTGTTATAATTTTTTTATTCATACCATGATTTAAGTACTAGTTAAACAGTTGTCAAGATCTTCACATTTGTAGACTTTCTCTTCAACATGAATTTTATCGTGTACAGAAAACAGTGCCTACTGGCATGAGGCTTTACCACATCTTCACATTGTTTCCATCTTTCATCCTACAGTTTCCCTTATGTTTACTAAGACTGAGGACCACAGAAAACCTTTGCCACATTATTGACATTTGGAAGATTTCTCTCCAATATGAATGTTCTTATGTGTTGTAAAGTTTGAGCTCTGGTTAAAGACATCGCCAAACTGTTGACATTTGTAGGGTTTCTCACCAGTTTTGAATTCTTTCATGCTTAGCATGCTATGAACACCAGCTACAGGCACTGCCACAGTCTCCATATGGAGGGTTTCTCTCCTCTGTGATTTTTTTCTATGTACAGTGAGGATTGAATGTGAGTTAGAGTTTGCCACACCATCCATATTTATAAGGTTTCTCTCCAGAATAAATTCTTAAATGTCTAGAAAGGTTCACAAACTAATGAAAGTCTATGCCACATTTTGACCTTTGTAGAGTTTCTTTCAAGAATGAATACTTTGAGTACAGAAAGGGTAGAGTACAGTATAAATGCTTTGCCACATTCTTCACATTTGTAGAGTGTCTCTCCACAAAAAATTCTGTGATGTTTACTATGAGTTTAACTAAAATAAAAGGCTTTAGGACATTTTTTGAATTTGTAAGTTCAGAGTGAATTCTTTGATGTAAAGAAAGGTTTGAGTCACACTTAAAGGCTTTGCCACACTCTTCACATTTGGAATTGTGGCACAAGATTAATTGTGTAATCTTTCACATCTGGAAACCTCCAGAGTGAATTCTTTGATGTTCAGAAAGGTGCAAGTGCCTGGTAAAGGCTTTGCCACATTCTTGACATTTGTAGCGTTTCTCTCCAGAGTGAACTCTTTGATGGAGCGAAAGGACTGAGTGCCTGGTAAAGGCTTTGCCACATTCTTGACATTTGTAGGGGTTATCCCCAGAATGAATTCTTTGATATCTAGAGAGACATGAGTACCCATTAAAGGCTTTGCCACATTCTTGACATCTGTAGGGTTTCTCTCCAGAATGAATTCTTTGATGTTCAGAAAGGTATGAGTCCTGTTTAAAGGTTTTGCCATATTTTTGACATTTGTAGGGTTTGTCTCTAAAGTGAATACTTTGAAGTACAGAAAGGTATGAGTTCATGTTGAAGGCTTTGCCACGTTCTTGACATTTGTAGGGTTTCTCTCCAGAATGAATTCTTTGAGGTCTAAAAAGGCTTGAATAATAGTTAAGGACTTTGCCACATTTTTGATATTTGTAGGGCTTCTCTCCAGAGTGAATTCTTTCATGTACAGAAAGGTGTGAGTGCTGTTTAAAGGTTTTGCCACATTCTTGACATATGTAGGGCTTCTCTCTAGAGTGAATTCTTTGATGTCTAAAAAACATTGTGTGGTGGTTAAAGGCTTTGCCATATTCTTCACATTTGTCTGGTTTCTCTCCAGAGTGAATTCTTTGAAGTCTAGAATGGCTTGAGTAATGGTTAAGAACTATGCCACATTCTCCACATTTGTACTGTTTCTCTTCAGAATGTTGACAAAGGCTTGAGTACTGTTTAAAGGCTTTGGCACATTCTTGACATTTGTAGGGTGTCCCCCTAGAATGAATTCTTTCATGTCTAAGGAGGAAGCAGTGCTGGTTAAAGACTTTGACACATTCTTGACATTTGTACAGTTTCTCTCTAGAGTGAATTCTTTGATGTCTAGAAAGGTGTGAGTGGTGTTTGAAGGCTTTGATACATTTTTCACATGCATAGAGTTTCTCTACAGAATGAATTCTTTGATGTACAGAAAGGTTTGAGTACTTGTGAAAGGCTTTGCCACATTCTTAACATTTGTAGGGTTTATCTCCGGAATGAATTCTTTGATGTCTAAAGAGGAAAAAGTGCTGGTGAAAGGTTTTTCCACATTCTTCACATTTGAAGGGTTTTTGTCCAGAATCAATTCTTTTTTGTCCAGAAACATGTGATTACTGCTTGGTAAGTTTGTTGCATTCCTTATAGTTGCAAGTTTTTTCTCGAGTATCATAATTCTCATGGTTACAGTATTTTGAACTGTGGCTAAGACGTTTGCCATCATTTTCACACTTGTCCAGTTTCTCTCCAGTATGGACTCTTGAGCAAGACTAAAGAACTTGGCTATCTTCTTTGCATTTGGACTTTTTTTTTTTCCAATATGAGTTATCTCATGTTCTGTAATATGTGAGCAGAAGTTAGAGGCTTTCCCATAACTTTTACAATTAAAAGTTTTCTCTAAGGTATATATCATTGTTTGTCTATTTAGATTTGACAATTGTCTGAAGGTGTTCAAAGAGTTACTACATTGGAAGACTTTGCCATAAGTACCTGTTAAACATTGGTCAAGTCCACTGTAACATACTTTCTGCTGATCACACTCATACACACCTTCCCAGTTTTTTATTAAGTTTAAATTCGCTGAGCCACAGCTTTGATATCTGCTCAGTATCATCTCTGGAAATAAAATATTTGTGCCCCACTTTTGCAAACGGTCTTCAGTAGAATGATCACATAGAGCTGAAAGAAATTTAAGCAATAACAATTTTAGCCACTAGGTTTTATTAGAATCCAGTAAATATACATTACACATTTGATCTGCAAAATCAGGTCAAGAACATTAAGAACATGCCATAATACAGTAGAGGGGTGCCAAATTATCTTAAAGATAAATAAATGTCGCATGTATACACTGCATTTTGGGAAATTCTCAAAACCAGGTAAGAATTTGCAGCACAACAGGTAAACAGAAGTTGTAGAGGTAAAGTAGAGGCTGGGCGTTGGCTCATGTTTTTAATCCTAGAACTCTGGGACACTGAGGTGAATAGATCACTTGAGCACAGGGATCAACCTGGGCAAGAGTGAGACCCCATCTCTACCACAAATAGAAAAATTAGTCCAGCACTGTGGCACATGCCTCTGGTCCCAGCAACTTATGAGGCTGAGGTAAGAAGATCTCTTGCACACAGAAGATTGAGCCTGTGAGCCCTGACAACAGAGCACTCATTCCAGGGTGACAATTACTCAGCCTGAATACATACATACATACATACTTTTGTGTGTGTGTGTGTGTGTATATATATATATGTGAAGGAAAATAACATCAATAATAATAGAAAATAATAAAGGGAAAAATCATCAATAATAATGTTGATGATGATAAAAGAGCCAAATAGAACAAAAAGAAAAGTTTTTCATATTTACCCCATCACAGAATTTATGCCATCTTAATAGAGAATGGTGAAAATGGAAGTAAACTTCCAAATCCCAGCTTTGTCCTCAAAAGGCAAGGAGTGACACCTGTGTTAATCTTTCTTGCTTTTGAGGGTGTTTCCAAAGAAAAGTTGCTGTCTCCCATCAGTGAGACTGCTGAAAGGAATGGTGCTATAGTGTGTAAGACAGACTGGGGATGCTGAATTCAAAGGTAAAATATTATTATAGCAGCAGAGAGACTCCAGTGTAACAGAGAGATTCAAGTATATCAAGTGATGAGAAACTCTTAAGAGGACATGTGGAAAAATGCTTCCACTAATAAAACTAACCGCGCATTTCCAAAGGCAATACACTGTCCAAATGTACACTTCTCCCTTGCTTAGTACAATGTGTGTCAGAGTTTTGCAGGATACAGCCATATCACAAAGTTTGTGAAAGGCAGCTTTTTTAATCATCACAAATCAGTGAAAGCTTATAATATACACAAAATGTTAGGGGGACATAACCCATAGAACCAAAAAGAGGAAAAAAAAATCAGGAATTAACCATAAAAAATAGAGATGTCTAAATTACCCTAAAACTTTAGCTGAATAGTGCTAAGTGCATCAAACAGGAATGATACAGACAACTAAGTAAAATCAGAAAAATGAAAGTATCAAACATAATGAAAATGACTGAGCACTCTCCAATGTAAGAAGAAAGGTATAAAGTATGAAGAAACCTCACCATACATCAGCAAGGAGAAACAAGAGTCCCATAAAAAGATAGATGAAGATCAAAGATTTGAAAGTCACACATGAGAAGAGAATCTTGAAAGCAGCAAGAGAAATAGATGTGTTATCGCTAAGGATGCTTCATCAGATTACTAGTGGATTAATCAACACGAACCTTCCATATCAAAAAAGAGTTGAATCTCAGTGTCTGTAGCTCAAGGGGGTAAGGCTCTAGCAACATACACCAGAGCTGTATGGTGGGTTCGAATCCAGACTGGGCCTGTCAGACAGCAATGACACCTACAACCAAAAAATAGCTGGCGTTGTTGCAGGACCCTGTAATTCCAGCTACTTGGGAGGCTGAGGCAAGAGAATTGCTTAAGCCCAAGAGTTGGAGGTTGCTGTGAGCTGTGATGGCACAGCACTCTACCTGAGGAGACAGCTTGAGACTGTCTCAAATGAAAAAAAAAA
>NW_003852730.1:197981-205880 GCF_000181295.1 Otolemur garnettii
TCAGGGCAACTTCAAACTCCTGGGTGCAAGAAATTCTCGAGCCTCATCCCCACCACCAGCCCCCAGTAGGTGGGACAAAAACATGCAAACACTACAAGGCCTGGATAATTTTTCTATTTTTAGAAGAAACAGGGTCTCACTCTTGTTTAATTTGGTCTCACACTCCTGAGCTCAAGCAATCATCCCACCATGCTAGGATTAGAGGTGTCAGCCACCACACTCAGCCTAAAGAATATTAAAAATAATTTCATAGGCATGCTAAAAAATACACACATATTTCATGTCCTTAAAAGCAATGGAAGACCAGTCAGATCCTGCACTCACGTGTAAGCCATAGAAAGTTCTTTCATTCTCACTGTAACCTAGAAGGATTATCACTGAAAAGTAAGGTCCTTCTGGAAATTAAAACCAAGAACAGGCATAGTGGCTCACAACTATATGCCTAGCACTCTGGGAGCCAAGTTCAGCTCACAACTTCCAGACTAGCCTGAGTAAGCATGAGAACTCCCCTGTACCAAAAAAATAGAAAAACTGTTAGCCAGGCAATGTGGAGAAACCTGTAGTCCCAGCTATTGAGGGGTTGAGATAGAAAAATCACTTGACACTACAACAGTAGTTTAAGGTTGCTCTGAGCTAGGGTGATGTCATGGCACTCTAGTGTGAGGCAAGAGAGTGAAACTCTTTATCAATGAGAAAAAAATAAAAATAAAAACTAATAAAAACAAGAACAGAGATGCCTTGAGGTAAGAACAAGGGAAACAAACCCAGGCTTCTCAGAAATAAATTCTGATTAAGCTGAGCTTTCCTAATCCAATTGTATTGTGTGATTTCATCATAGAACTTAGACCTCTGACCAGTGTTACCTGCTTCACTCACTCCAACCTACCTGGGTGCTTGAGTAGTGTCTGCTGGTCTTCACCTTCCAGAGTTCTTTGCTTTGCTCCAGACAGGTGATGTGGTCTGGATTAGAGATAGCAAGACCTGTTTTAGTAGAGAAAAAACATTGGGATTCTTTACTTGGCAATCTAATGCCTTGGTGAAGTAGAGAAAAGAACATTTTAGAAGATCCTGAAATAGTACCCCAAACAGATTTCCTTGCAGAAACTTCATAATCTTCTCCTTCTCCTCCTTCTCCTCCTTCTCCTCCTCCTCCTCCTCCTCCTTCTTCTTCTTTTTTGTAAAGACAGATCTCACTTTATTGCCCTTGGTAGAGTGCTGTGGTATCACACAGCTCACAGCAACTTCCAACTCCTAGGCTGGGCTTAGGTGATTCTCTTGCCTCAGCCTCCCAAATAGCTGGGACTACAGGTGCCTGCAACTCACCCAGCTATTTTTTTGTTGCAGTTTCACTGGGGTCGGATTTGAACCCGCCATCCTTTGTAATTTTTTTAGACAGAGTCTCAAGCTGTCACCCTGAGTAGAGTGCTGTGGCATCACAGCTCACAGCAACCTCAAACTCTTGGGCTTAAGCGATTCTCTTGCCTCAGTCTCCTAGCAGGGACTACAGGTGCCTGCCACAACATCCAGCTATTTTTTTTTTTTTACTGTTGCATTGTTGTATAGCTGGCCCAGGCTAGGTTCAAACCCAACAGCCTGGGTGTTTGTGTCCGGTGCAATCACCACTGTGCTACAGGTACCAAGCCATGAATTTCACTTTTAGTTAAATGAAAAGAACTCTTGCTGACTTATAAAAATAAATGCAATTACCTAATAGGTATAGATGAAATATATTCCCTCATGTGTTGTCTAACACTGAAGAAAGGGGATGGAATGGCATCCACAAAACCGGTGTACACATCCTACATTTTTGTTTTATACAGTAGAAATAAAAGGTCACCAATATTGGCATGTATAAATTTGTGCCTTACTTACATCATAGGTTATAATCTATGTGTGTTTTTTATATGACAATGTCATGGTGAAATAAATGGTAATTTAAAAGTTTGAATGTGTACAAAAACTAGAGATCTTGAAAAAATGCAGATTATTTTTTAGACGTTATGGGTGAAGATTCCATTTCTAAATTTCCAACCAGCTCAACAGGAATGACAATGCTTCAGTTCTATGATGATATTTTGTCAAACATGCAGTGAAATGCAGACACTGGATTTACCCCAGTTGATTCCTGAACCGGTGAACAAAGATGACAACCTTTACTTTCCAAAGAAAGATATATAGAAGAGAATCTAAGAAGAAAGGGGTGCTTCCTTAACAAATGTTTTGACTTGCTCATATTAGTTGATAATCTCCCCAACCTCTTATTGAGACTACAAAGATATTCTGAACCCCACAATAGAATATGTGTCCAATAGCACCATAACTGAGTGAATAAAATTAACATCAACTGCAACAGGACGAATTAGTATCAGGTGCTGATTCCCAACTGCAAGCCCAACATCACTGCTGTGATAGTACTGGCCAGAAAAAGTCAATCATAATCTGATAAAAACTAGATGAGAAAAACCTAGATGGCAAAGTTTCATCTAGGCCTGTCTCTAATCTCTAATTGTGTCCTTAAATAGCTTTCTTTACCAACCCAGAAAGCGAGTCTTTTCTAACTATTCTGTTTATGAGAACTTTGAATTACTCTAGGCAGTTAATGCCATCTTCTGTAAAAGTGCATGGACCTCATCCTCCACCTACACAGAACTGGTGGAGCTTCCAGACGGAAGTTAAACAGTACATATTCCCTTCTTTGTTACTATCCAGTGACCCAACCTCATCCACAATGAAAATCTTGGGCATCCACATTTTTTCATTTTCAACAGACAGAAATGGAACATTTTCACTATTTTGGGAAAGAAACTTAAAGTGAGAATTTTTTAGGGCATATGAGGAGCCTGGCTGGAGAGAGACTGGAAAGAAGACTCTGCCATATGTAGAGGAGAAAGAGTTTTGGAGTCTCTGACTATTAAAAGAAAAGGGGAAAAGAGTATTTAAAATAAATTCATTCAGCAGAAACATCACAGACAGAACGGTTTGCAAAGTCTGAGAACATGATATTGCAGGAGAAAAAGTGCTCCCAGCCCTGGGTCTTGGATTCAGTTACCCAAGAATCAATCACTTCTTTCTCTTTCTCCTGCTTCTCTTGATTTCTTTCTCAGGTGAGATTATTTGGACACGTTACTTCTGCACCTTGACAATATGCCTTTAAAGGCATCAGCACAAACTCTTCCCTTGCTACCACCACATCCACAGGCACAGGGACCTCTAAGTACAGAAAAAATTTTACCCTTTCCTATTCTTTATCAGGGGAGAGAGTCAGGAAGAAGGAGGTTCCATATAAAGACCAAAGTGTGAGTTGCTAATTTCTTGGCCACCAGTGCCCTCTCCTGTCAGCAATTTCTGCTATGGAAATGGGAATATGGGCCCCCAACCTTTTTCTGGAAAATAATTAACTTGACTACCTTAAATGTATCTGGAAACCCTCATGCTTGACATTGGCCTTCCCTTAGCATCACAGGGGTCCACATGGAGGACACCAGCCACACTAATAGAATCTGTGGGCAGGCAGAATCACAGATGATGGTTCTTCTTCAAACTGACCATGGAAACCTACCTGGAAGCCTGGGCTGAGAAACACTTAGCTAAGCATCGCCTCTCAGGCTTTAGTATGCATACAACGTATTTCTCAGCATGTCCCCTCTAAGTATCTGATTCAATAACAGCCGCAGTTATTCTATCTTAAACAAATAATCAGTTTTATTTCACAATGCCTATTTATGTCTTTCTTTAAGAATTTTAGAAAGGGCTCAGTGCCTATAGCTCAAGCGGCTAAGGCACCAGCCACATACACCAGAGCTGGCGGGTTTGAGTCCTCAAATCCAGCCCAGACCTGCCAAACAACAATGACAACTACAACCAAATACTAGCCTGGCATTGTGGTGGGCACCTGCGGTCCCAACCACGTGGGTGGCTGAGGCAAGAGAATCCTTTAAGCCTAGGAGTTGGAGGTTGCTGTGAGCTGTGAGGCCACAGCACTCTACCCAAGGAGACAGCTTAAGGCTCTGTCTCAAAGAAAAAAAAAAAAAAGAATTTCAGAAAAGTCAGCCAGGTGATTCAAGCCTGTAGTCCCAGCACTCTTAGGGGACCAAGGCAGGTGTCTTGTCTGAGCTCAGGAGTACCAGATCAGCCTGAGCAAGGGTGAGACCCTGTCTCAATTGCTGGGCATTGAGTCAGGTGCCAGTATTCCCAGCTACTTGGGAGGATGAGGCAAGAGGATGGGTTGGGCCTAAGAGTTTTAGTTTGCTGTGAGTGGTGATGCCACAGCACTGTATGGTGGGTGACTAAGTGAGACTTTGCCTCATAAAAGAATAAATTGCAGGAAGAGTTTTGAACCATTTGCTATAGTATCAATATTGTACAACTCCCCATGAAGGAAAATAGTGAGCAGTTAACCCCCGTTTCTGTGTTGGTCTAGCTCAGGGGTCCTCAAACTTTTTAATCAGGGGGCCAGTTCACTGTCCCTCAGTTCACTGTTGGAGGGCCAGACTGTGGGCACCGGATGAGTTGGCTGCTAAACAGGACAGGCAGTGATGGCAAAAACACCCAGCAGGCTGGATAAATGTTCTCTGTGGGCTGCATTTGGCCCATGGGTCATAGTTTGAGGACGCTTGCTGATGTCAGCCAGACAGCCAGATTGCAAGAAACCATTTCAATGAGACATGGTTTCCCAAGCTCCTTTCCCTTTTTATCACCTTCTGGTCAGCCCAGGAACATGAGGTGAACTTTGAAAAATTAGTAAGACACCTCCTCATATTGTTCTTGAATAAACTGCTTGTTCCATGTAAAATTGTGGCAGTTTACAACGTTTCCAACTTTTGCATTGTGACTTTGATATTTCAGAGGGAATAGTCAATCTTGACTTTGGTTAAAAATTTGCAGGTTTTGAGTGAGTCTAGGAAGTGGCTTCTTTAACAATTCCCCCTATTGCTGCTGTTAACTTTTTCTGGACTAAAGCAGCACTCAGCTAGAGAAAGAAACTACCACATAGGGTCCCTTCTGACCAACACTTTCTAATAAAACAAATAACTTTGGTTCAACGAAGACCACCAATCACAATCTTGAAACAGGACATAGTTTACTGACACTTTAAAGTCTCCAGTGGTCAAAGAAGGCAGCAGTGTCTGAGGAAGGACCTGGACTCAGAATTTGGACCTCTAATTTGGATCTTGCACTGGTGAGATGCAGCTAGTGCCCTATGTACATTCATAAGAATTAAAGAAACAGAAAAATAGGAATGAAGACATTCTCAGGTATACTTAATGAATATTTGAGGAATTCTGGGAAGATGGCCAACTGGTAGCAATCCTTGTCAGATGCTCCTGAAAAAAGGAAGAAAAACTGGATGGAATCAGACTCTACAAAGCCAAAGACGGAGAGCTGAGCCAAGAAAGAAGTTCAGCCAGCTGTAACTCCAAGGAAGAGCATTCAAGAACACAAAATACAGGTACAAAGCCTATTGACTAGAGGACGGGAGACCCCTCCCCTAAGCAGGAGGCCTGCTGCAGGCCATCTGCGAATGAGCAGGAAACAAAAGACCTCTCATTTTACCTCGCTGGAGAGAGCCACTAAACCCTAGGTCTCTTTCTCCAGGGAGGTCCCACTTATGAACCTAGCACCACCCCATCAGGCATAAAATTGAACAAATATTTTTTCCTACAAGTCCAAGCTCCCAGTCCACCCTTTCCCCCTTGTATGGCAGTCTGAAATTCTGCCTCCTACAGAGCACAGAGTGTTTGGTTTTGTCCTGAGAGACCTGGGCATAGAGTGGACTGCCAACCACCAGGAGGAAATCCGTGACTAATGGGAAAGAAAGAGGCTGTGGGAAGAAAAAGACACTGGGTGGGAGGAGGAGCAGTCTCCCGGTTATGACTATGCCCAGCCAGTGGTAGTGTTTACCCTTGGTTTGGGCTGTGTCTGGCAGGATGGGGTGCAGAACGCCCGGCTCTGACAGCACCCACTGCAGGAGAGTGGTTACCTTCTGTGGACTGAGTATGGCAGACAGGACTGTTCCCTGATGGGCCTGGGAGCAGAGGCTTAATAGGCATAGACTATGACTTGAGACCAAGGGCATGGTCTCCTGATCCCATCAGAACCCTCAGAGCAGTGGCTTACTGGATGTGAAACAAGCCCTGAGGGCTAGGGAGTACTCCACTGCCTCTAGCAGGGCTCTAGCTTACCAGGTGAGGACTGAGATGTGTGGGTGGAGTGTGGTGCCCTGACTCTAACAGAGCCTGAGGACAGAGGCTTGCCAGGCAGTGGAACGAGTCTGGCAGGCAGAACATGGTCCCCTGACTCCAACTGGTCTGGCAAGCAGAGGCTAGCTATGTGTGGACAGAGATCAGAGGGCAGGCCAAGTGCCCTGACTCCAACAGAGCCTGCAAACAGTGGCTTGCCAGACAGTGGACTGAGACTGGCAAGAGGGGGCATGGTCCCCTGACTCTAACTGGATTGACAGGCACTACTCCAGACTCTACTCCAGAGGCTAGCTGTGTGTGGACTGAGACTGTTATGCCCGAAATTCTTCCAAGTGGCCCCAACAGACAAATCCAAGACACACTCCGATGTAAAAGGCACGAGGTGAGTTTTATTCAGGCCCAGGAAGCCCAGGCCTGGACTCTCCTGGTGTACACACCGAGGAAGAACCCCGAACTCGGGGTAGAGCAAGTTTTTATGGGGTACAGAAAGCAAGAAGGGTAGGGTCCGTTACGAGTACACTCTTGATTGGTGGTTGGTGATTTCATTAGTAAAGGAGGATTTGCATTGGTGGTTGATGATTTCACTAGTAAAGGAGAATTTGGATTGGTACAGGTGAGGGGTGGGGGATTTCTTAACCGGGGCTAGAGGTGGTGTAGCCTAATTAGGTAGTTGAAGGAGAATACCTGAATTTCAAAGAAGTAGAAACCTATTGCCTATTATGGGAGCTGTTCAAGGAAACTGATACTTATTGCCTATTATGGCAGCTGTCTGCCTTAGGTGACTCAATTCAACGGCTTAATGGCTGTGCAACCAGGGGTGAGGGAAGCAGCAGGGAGTGGCCCTGCGATTTAACAGAGCTTATGCAGTAAACGACAAAATGGTGCTGGTCTGGCCCTTACAAGACCAGTGGGTGGGGGCATTACCCCTGGCTCCAGCTGGGCCTGTGAGCAGAGAAACAAACAATAGTGTGTACTGAGTCTGGCAGGTGGAAGTGTGGATCCCTGGCTAAAATTGGGCTTCGAATCCCTTTGCTTTGAATTGTCCTTAAACCCCTCTCTGTTGGGCAGGGTTTACACTTCCAGAGACAATTTGGTTGGAATCCGTGTCTGGGATTGTCTATTCTGGGACATTCTGAGGTTGACCTTTAAAGTTCTGTAAGGGAAAAGAACTGAAGGGTGGGGGCTGGGCGCCAAGCCATTTGTATCTCTTCACAGTCGAGATTTAAATCTAACAGAGTGATTTCTTAAGATAGAGGAGAGGTTGGCTAATATCAAAACAGAGCTAGCCTGCACTATCTCACTAAGTAGGCCCTCAGAGTCTCCAGCCAAAACTCTGAAAGGGACCTCTGTAAGGTTGTAGGAAATAAGCCACAATTACAAAGCCTAGAGCTTTGGTAAGGGGCTATCTTTACTATCTGGAAACCCCAATTCAATCACCCTACCAGTTCTAATAACCAAACAGTACAAAATAAACATGGTACGGACCCAACAGAAGAACTCTGGCAACATGAATAACCAGAGTAGATCAACACCCTCCAAGAAATGACAAAGGAGATACAACTGAAGATGCCATGCATAGACAAATGGCAGCAATGTCAGAAACTGAATTCAGAATATGTATTGCCAATAAGATAAATAGAATGGAAGAAAAGATGGAAATTGAATTCCAAAGAGTACTTTAAGAAATTAATGGCTCAGC
>NW_003852730.1:206199-207622 GCF_000181295.1 Otolemur garnettii
TGGACATAATGAGAAAAGAGATAGTAGAGCTCAAGGAAATGAAAAATTTAGTTGAGAAGCTCCAAAATACAGTAGAATCCCTCAGTAATAGAAGAAAGGATCTCTGAAACTGAGGACAAAGTTTTTTAACGTTCCAAAACACTCAACGAGGTAGACAAATGGAGAGCAAAGACAGATCATTCCCTGAGAGAGTTGTGGGATCACTCCAAAAGATCAAACATTCATCTTATAGGAATTCCTGAAGGAGAAGTGGATGGTTCTAAAGGTACAGACACTCTACTCCAAGAGATTTTGGAGGAGAATTTCCCAAACATTGCAAGAAATTCAGAACTTCAGATAGCAGACAGTTTCAGAACTCCAACAGCAAGACTCATTCCAAATAAAGTATCTTCTAGACACATCGTGATAAACTTTGACAAAGTTAAGATGAAGGAGAAAATTCTGCAAGCAGCCAGACATAAGAAAGGCATCATCCACAAAAGGAGAAATATCAATGCATATTTGTCATCCAGGATCAGCTTCTGGCATTCTAGTCTCGGGATTGGTTTTAGGTCTGAAGATATCAGGATAAGTGAAAGACAGAGACACATGCTTGATTGCTGCCCTATAAAGGTAGTTTGTAAAAATTTGCAACATGTCCCCAAAAGTCACCATACATAAGGAAAATTAAAAATTGTAGCAGAATATACTTTTATAAAATATTGATTACAAAATTTTAGAAAAAGATGGAAAGACACAGAGAATAATCTGTAAATATTTTGTAAATTTTGTTGTAAATAAAAGTATATATAGCCAGGTCCAGTGGATCACGACTGTAATCCCAGCACTTCAGAGGCTGAGGCAGGTAGATTGATTGAGCTCACAGTTTGGAGACCTTCCTGAGCCAGAGTGAGACTTCATCTCTGAACAATAGTTGGGTGTTGTGGTGGGCACCTCATGTCCTAGCTGCTTGGAGGTTGAGGCAAAGAATCACTTGAGCCCAGTACTTTGAAATTGCTGTGAGATGTGAAGCCATGGCACTATACCGAGTAACAAAGTAAGACTCAGCCTCAAAAAAAAAAAAAAAAAAAGATGAATGGCTCAACCTCCTACCCTACCCCAGGGATATCCCACCTGAGAAAGGTAAATGACCCAACCCCCACCTTTACTACAGATGTTCTACCAAGGAAAGGAAATGTCCCAACCCCCAAATTCCTGACCTTTAACCCCCTTCCTTTACCATTACCCACATGGAGATTAATTCCTGGTTGGAAATCCTACCCTACCCACACCCAAGTGGAATAAAGTCAATTTAATTGGAAAAATGAATAGTACATTTACCTACAATTTTCCTTTTTCCCTATGTATAGTGACTGTAGTAGCAAATTTTGGCACACCACAGACTATACCTACTCAAGAAGGGTGATTGAAAATTGGCAGTGGG
>NW_003852730.1:207883-215141 GCF_000181295.1 Otolemur garnettii
AAAAAAAAAAAAAAGAAAATTGGCAGTGGGAACTTTGTACTTTCATTATTTGGGACAGCATGCAATGTGCTGTGCTGAGAGAGGATACCCAGGAAGGGGGAGGTCTAGGAGAACAAAGATCTTCTCAAGGCGACCCCATGAATACACTTGTGGGGTCCTTCTCACGGTGACTCAGGTCTTAGGAATTTATAGAAATTTAACTTACTGGGACCTGGAAATTTCTACTTCTGTGAAATCCTGTAGTCCTATGGGGGCAGGAACAGCTTCTCTCTCTAGATTCAAACTTATCAATGAGAAAGGAACCAATGGGCAGGAAGTTTTTCACTGGAAATGAAAAGGAGAAGACAGAGCAACTTGGGGAGTGTAACCATTTTGAATTCTTCTGACTTTCCCTCTGCCAGCTCAAGTAAAGCCTTTCCTCTTAGAAACATGGTGTTTGGGTGCTCTTTGTCCCCCTTGGGCGTTCCTATGTGGATGTCTCGACTATGTAAAAGACCTCTTTGGCAGGTCTTCAAGGAGTCAAAAACTGGGAGGAATTGGCATGCAGGAACTGGTAGCTGCACTTGGAGACATCTAAGACAAGGTAGGATGATACTGGATGCCCACCATTTGGGTGGAAGCTGGGGTCTGATCAACCCCTGGGGCAATAGATTGCCAGCAGGTCTGGTAAGAAGTGTATGAGAGTGTGTGGATGTGGTGTGACTGGCATGAACTCTGAGGGTGGGATTGGACTTCCTCTCATAGGGCCTAGAGGAGTGTTGATTCTGCCTCCTATTGCTAAGTGGCAGTTCGAGTGGGAAATCAAGGATGCCCAGGTTTGGAAAAGGACTGGAATTGTGTGCATGTGAGTACTTGGAGACTGACAGAGATGGGTAACAATAGGTAGGGTTTAGCGCATCCCCTTCACAGGGCAAACTGATTGTGTTAGTGGCCCCTTTTTGCCTGCTCCAACATCATCCCCTGGCTATTCTGATACTGGAAGTTCCAGGTTTTCTGCTTTCCATCTCAGACACAGGCCTAGTCCTTGGCAGCCACCTGTCCATGTGAGTCTTAGGGGTAAATGGAAAGAGATCAGAAAGGATAACTGGGCTCAGCAACTGTGGCTCAAGTGGCTAAGGCATCAGCCACATACACCTAAGGTGGTGGGTTCGAATCCAGCCCAGGCTGTAGGGTGATGTTCTTTCTCATGGAGAGAAGGACGGCATGGCCGCGAGTGCAAGCTCGCTCCTAGAATTGTTTAAAAGCAAGAAACGACTACACACTCTTAGATGGCATGTAGCAAAATGTCTTTATTTTCTACTCCCTTTTATTGGGAGCTAGTCCCGTACATCACATTGATCGATAATCCTAACGTCCTCATTTTTTATCTTAAACTATAGAGTCCGGTAAAATGAGATATCCATCATAAGATTAGCCTAAAGAAAGAAAGTTGGGGAAAGTAAGACAACCATCTTAAGCTAGCCTCAGGCTATTCCTCTCTGAAGACCTAAAAGAACTATACATTATCTGACTTCTATTGTTAAAGTTAAAGGTTAGGATAAACAGAGGAGTAAAACCTTTCTCTTCTCTGTACTCAATTAAATTTCCGAGAAACAGGCTCCATGACTATTTTCGTATGGTTTTGGAAACCTTGCAGTTACGATGGAGTATTTTACTCAACATCATTATGATGGAGTTTTTCTTTTTACTCATATCAACCTTTGAGTCATGCCCTCTGCACAGATGGGCCGTTTCAACCCTTATCTGACAGGCTGACTTGACTACACAGTTGGGGTTCCCTGTAGGAGGTTTTTACGCCTTGCCTGCAGGCCCCCAATGTGTTTTCCCAGGTTGCTTAGGGCCTCGACAAAGCCCATAATACAAGTCTTTTCACTCAGTTTCTGGAATTAAAAGAGCACATTTCATTCAATTTCTGTGAGGGTTTACCCCACACTGGGCCTGCCAAACAACAATCATGGCTGCAACCAAAAAATAGCCAGGCATTCTGGCAGGTGCCTGTGGTTCCAGCTACTTGGGAGGCGGAGGCAAGAGACTCGCTTGAGCCCAGGAGTTGGAGGTTGCTGTGAGCTGTGATGCCAGGGCACTCTACCAGGGGGACAGCTTGAGGCTAAGAAGGAAAGAAAGAAAGAAAGAAAGAAAGAATGTATTGTGGTATTGTTACCAAAATTTCTTTATTCAGTGAGTCTTTGAGCTCAGGGATTTGAGAATTGAGCCCACAGGCTGTAGATCCGTGATAAAATAGGATTTTGTTAGACAAAGGGGCATGTTTAGGATGTGGAGAGCACCAGAGGGAGTAGGCCCAAGTCAGAGGTCTGCATGGATTCTTTGTCTAGGGGTAAATAATTGGCCCTAAGAGATATTTGGCCAGTGCCTGGTAGATGGAAAAAATACCTTTATGAGCTGAATGAGCATTTTAGCAAATAAATGAATGCAATCCCTTCCCTTGGGCAAAGTTACTAGGTCTTTTCAGTTTTGTTTTCTTTCTTTTTTTTTTAAATAGAGCCTCAAGCCATTGCCCTGGGTAGAGTGTGGTGGCATCACAGCTCACAGCAACTTACAACTCCTGGGCTTGCCTCAGCCTCCCAAGTAACTGGGACTACAGGCACCTGCCACAATGCCTGGCCATTTTTTGGTTGCAGTTGTCATTGTTGTTTGGTGGGCCATGGCTGTATTTGAACCCACCAGCTCTTGTGTATGTGGCTGGCGCCTTAGCTGCTTGAGCCACAAGCACTGAGCTGGTCTTTGCAGTTTTTGTTTAGGGAGCAGATCAGGGTATGTGCTCTCTACTCAGGGTGGAGTCATCTAAAACTTTATGGGCTGTTTTGTTCATGACCTTGCTTGAGCTCATAGAGTGTGCTTTGCACTGTGTGGCATGTTTATGCCTAGCTGGGAGTCTGACTTCTGAACTCTCAAAGCCAGAAAAATAGGGATTCCCAGTCCAGCCCTGAGTGGGAAAACCCTATATCAAAGCTATGTTTCACAAAATGTCTCTCATTTGTAAAATGTAATAATTTGATTATTTAAATTGTTTAAACTGAGTCTTTGTTAAAGTATAAGATTCTTGCCTTTTAAACCTTCTAATTATCAGTCTAGCCAAGCGAATAATTAACTTCATAGAAAACTGTGATCCTGTTTTATGAAAAGTGGGTTTTTGACAGTGAGTGACATTACATGGAAAGGAAAATGTCACTGTGTAAGAAAAGGATCTTGTGTGGTAAATTTTGTCCTGAAACAGAATAGTTATATCAGAAAGTGATAGGCAGGGCGATCCAGAAGGTTTATGTTTGTAGATTATCTGTGCAGGTTAAATAAAGCTCATGAAAGGGCATTTAGGAAGGCATTTACATGTGATCCAGTTGACTATATATTTCCTTTAGAATCTTTTGGCTTGTAATCTTGCTTGAACAAATAAATGTTTTAAGCCTTTGATATTTGACAAATCTTTCAAAATAAAAACTCTAAATTTGGTCTTTTTAATATATCAAGACCACTGAAAATCTGAGAAAGACATATTAAGTTTAATTAGTTTGTTGAAAATGTATAAGAAACATTGTCAAATCTGAAATGGTGGTTAATTTGTATGAATTATGTTCATATGTATTTTCCAATATTGTAAAATATTGGTTTGCGTTACTGTATATTTTCAATAATATTTTGAATTCAACTAAGAAAGTACTTTTTTTTTTAGAGAGAGAGTCTCACTTTATTGCCCTCGGTAGAGTGCTGTGGTGTTACAGCTCACAGCAACCTCCAACTCCTGGGTTTAGGTGATTCTCTTGCCCCAGCCTCCTGAGTAGCTGAGACTATAGGCACCCACCACAACACCTGGCTATTTTTTTGTTGCATTTGGCCCAGGACTGGGTTTAAACCTGCTGCCCTCAGTATATGGGGTTGGCGCCCTGCCCACTGAGCCACAGACATTGCCCACAGAAAGTGTTTTTTATAACTGAGTCCAGATGTTGTCCTTGAAAAGAAATATTAGGCAAGGCTGATAAATTCTCTCAAATTCAAATTTCTGATGTCTTTGGAAATTAAATACCTTTGGCCTAAAAGGAAACTGCTAGAACTTTAATTAGAAAGCTAACATGTTGGGACAGGCACAAAGATTTTGATCAGGGTATCACAGGATTATTTTCTTCTTTCTTCTTATGAATCATGTTCAGAAACTTGTGGAAACAAGCAATTTAGAAAACAATCACCCACCATTAAATGAAGAAATGAAATATAACAAAAATAATGCATCTGTTTGAACTGAGAAATAAAGAGAAAAACAATTGATAATTGAAAGTTACAGAGCCAAAGATGAAAGATTATTCTGAGGCATGAGATAAAAGGAAAAAGGAAGCCCAGTTTGTGCAATTAAAATGGCTTTATTCCACTTGGGTGCAGGTGGGGTAAGATTTCCAAACTGTAGGGAATAAATCAACACTTGGGTAATGGCAAATGGAGGTGGAAGGTACATTTCCGAGGTGTAACATCCAGTGAAGCAGGATAGGGGGTTGACCCATTCACCTTTCTTAGGTGGGTCATCCAGTGGGAGAGGGTAAGGGGTTCATTGTTTTAAGCAGGTCCACCCTATTGGGGGGAGTTTGACTCTATCAATAATGTAAATTGTATGGAAAGTTAGAATTTGGGAAAATAAGAAAGAAACTGAAAAGTTAAGATTTGACTGCAAGACCTAGAAGAGTTAGGCTGAGGAAACAAATGGGGTACATTTATACTCAGCTTGCCATACTTTTGGAAAATGTGGGGAAAACCAGTCCTCCTGTAGAGTGTTAAAATATACGGGAGGGAATTAAGCTGAAAGGGATCCAGAGCCTTGCATTCCTAGGTTATGAAAGCAAAATCTAAGTCTAATTTATTCTTATAAATTTCAAGAATCATTGGTATTTAGAGTGAAACCATACACAAATTAGAGGGGAAGTGAAAGGGAGATTGGTGTGCTCTCACCTAAGAGGCATAATGTAAAAGTATATGGCAGGGTGGTGCCCGTTGCTCAGTGGGTAGGGCGCCAGCCCCATATACTGAGGGTGGCAGGTATGAACCTGGCCCTAGCCAGCTAAAACAGCAACAAAAACTAGCCGGGTGCTGATGCAGGTGCCTGTAGTCCCACCAAGGCCCTGGGACCCAGACATGGGCTGTAGCAATGGCCACGGCTGCTCGGCCATCTGGAAGAGGCCCCAGGGCCAGTGCTCTGAGCACACTGGGCAATCACACTCCTGGACCTTCCTGGGCCTCCAGGGTCCCTGTGTCCAACTTGTCCACCATCCCTCCCCTGCAACTCCAGCAACAAAAAAATAGTAGGAGAAAGAGCTGTGATGGAAGGTGCCCTGTGCCACCTCACCAAGGAAGTAGGAATATAATTATGGCCACCCAGTTAATGGGGAAGGCTTCTGGAGGAAAAAGGCTGTTCACCGGCAGCAGCAGCATTGGCATGGCATTGCCTAACGACCTGTATGATGCACACAACCTCTCCAAAGCTGAGATGGACCCACCTCAGCTTGTCGTGCTGGCAAATACGGCTTTAACTGGGGAAGTAAATGGCAGCTGCTGTGATTACCTGGTGACAAAGACAGAAGACAGAACTGATGACTGTTGGGGATAATAACTTTTCAGACAGTGATGGAGAAGGAGTTGAGGAGTCCCCTTAAAATAAAGGTGAACCTAGTGAACTAGAAAACATGGAACTGAGAAATTCAGAACTCAGTGTTGTACAATCTCAGCCTGTATTTGAGGCATCACCTGCCCCAGAAGTTGACAGCTCAAATAAAGATCATCCTTCAGAAACACCTGCAGAGGAGCAGAGGACAAATGCAAGAACTTGAAGGCCAAACACTTTCGCTGTAAGCCATGCCAGTATGAAGCAGAACCTGAAGAACAGTTTGTACATCACATTAGGGTACACAGTGCCAAGAAATTTTTTGTTGAAGAAAGTGCAGAGTAGCAAAGAAAAGCCAGGGACTCTGGCTCTTCCACTTCAGAAGTGGGAGGTTCCTCCAAGGGCCCCATTAACTGTGACCACTGTGGCTATAGTACTAATCAATATGATCACTCTACTGCACATCTGAAACACCACACCACAGCTGGGGGTAACAAGCGAGTCTATAAGTGCATCATTTATACATATACAATAATTAGTGAGTATCACTGGAGGAAACACTGGAGAAACCATTTTCTGAAAAAGGTATACACATCTGGGGAATGCAACTATTTTTCAGACAGAAAAAACAATTGTGTTCAGCATCTTAGAACTCATACAGGAGAAGGCCTATATATAATGTGAACTTTGTCCTTACTCAAGTTCTCAGAAAACTCATGTAGCTAGACATATGCATACTCATTCAGATGAGAAGCCATTTAGATGTGCAGTTACGCAGCCTCTAATCAAAGTGAAGTAACTTGCCATCCAAGACAGGTTCACAATGGGTCTAACCCTCTTAACTGCCCCTCTTAACTGCCAACACTACAACTACAAAACAGAAGACAGAAGCAACTTCAAAAAAACATATGGAGCTCCTTGTTAGCCCACAGCAGTTCAATTGCCCTTTATGTGACTACACAGCTTCCAAGAAGTGTAATCTACAGTATCACTTAAAATCTAAGCATCCTAACTTGTCCTAAAAAAAAAAAAATTGATGTCTCAAAAGTGAAACTAAAGAAAACCAAAAAGTGAGAGGCTGACTTGCCTGATAACAATACTACTAACGAAAGAAGTAGAGCAGACAAAAATAAAGGGAGAGGTGGCTGGAAAGAAAAATGAGAAGTCTGTAAAAGTTGAGAAAAAAATGTTTCAAAAGAGAAAAAGCTGGGTGGCGCTTGTGGCTCAGTGGGTAAGGCACCGGACCCATATACCAAGGGTGGCGGGTTCAAACCCGGCCCCGAGCAAACTGTGGCCAAAAATAGCCAGGTGTAGTGGTGGCACCTGTAGTCTCAGCTACTCGGGAGGCTGAGGAAAGAGATCACTTAAGTGCACAACTTGGAGGTTGCTGTGAGCTGTGATGCCACAGCTCTCTACCTAGGGCAATAAAGTGAAACTGTCTCAAAAAATAAAAAAGAAAGAAAAAGCCTTGCAGTAGCGTGTCAATGACCCAAGTGACTACCAGAACTCACAAATTAGCACCAGAAAGTAGAGAGATGGATGGATCTACAGGAAGTAATTCAGAAAAATTCTGTAAATACAAGAAAAGCAAAAGGAAGACGGAAGCTGAAGCCCAATCCTACGTGATCCTGTGAATGATGAGGAGTCTGTGACAAGAAG
>NW_003852730.1:215586-217672 GCF_000181295.1 Otolemur garnettii
AAAAAAAAAGGCCCTGCTCCTATGGAGGTTGTTCAGAAGGGGCCTATTCAGATGGAGTATGATCTATTGGAGTCTGGTTAGAAGAGTTCTCCTCATATGGAGTCTGCTCATATGGGGCTGGCTCAGAAGGGCCTGCTGAGATGGGCTCTACTCAGATGGTCTGCTCAGAAGAGATCTGCTCAGATGGGGTCTGTTCAGATGGAGCCTCCTCAGATGAGGTCTCCTCAGATGGGACCTGCTCCTCTGGAGGTTGTTGAGGAGGAGTGTGCTCAAGTGCAGCTGTCCTCCCATGGAGGCTGTTCAGAAGGAGTCTGCTGAGCTGGGGCCTCCTCTCATGGAAGTGGTTCAGAAAAGGACTCAGACGAAACGGCCTCCAACTGTAGAACCCCCTTTTCACATGGAACCAATTCCCAAAAAATCTCTTCTTCAAAAGATAAAAAGGAAAAGTCTAACACGCAGAGTGAAATGGCACAGAAGGAGCAAGTCCTTATTTAAGTTGGTTTAGTGCCTGTGAAACACAGCCGACTTCTAAAGGAAAGGACAAGGACACAGGGTGTCATACCTCCATCACCAGCACTGCTGAAGGAAAGATTTAAAAAAGAGGCATCAGGTTCGGTGCCCCTAGGACAGTGGTTATGGTGCCAGCCCCATACAACAAGGCTGGTGGGTTTGAACCCAGTCCAGGTCAATCATACAAGAATGACAACTGCAATAATAAAAAAAATAGCTGGGCATTCTGGGATGCCACAAGATGTGAGATGTGACACCAGGGCACTCTACTGAGGGCTATATAGTGAAACTCTGTCTCAAAACAAAACAAAACAAAACCATGAAAAACAGTAGACTCAGCACCTGCAGCTCAGCAGCTAGGGTGATGGCCACATACACTGGGGCTGGGGGATTTGAACCCAGCCTGGGTCTGCCAAACAACAATGGCAACTACAACAAAAAAGTAGCCAGACTTTGTGGCGGGTGCCTGTAGTTCTAGCTACTTGAGGGGCTGAGGCAAGAGAATCGCTTAAGCCCAAGAGTTTGAAGTTGTTGTGAGCTGTGATGCCACTCTACCCAGAGGGACATAGTAAGATTCTGTCCTCCCAAAATTAATTGTGCTCAGCGCCTGTAGCTCAGTGAGTAGGGCATCAGCCACATACACCGAAGCTGGTGGGTTTGAGCCCTGGCTGGGCCTGCTAAAGAACAATGACTACTACAACAAAAAGAAAGAAAAGTAGATGGGCATTGTGGTGGGTGCTTGCAATCCCAGCTGCGCAGGAGGCTGAGGCAGGAGAATCGCTTGAGCTCAAGAGTTTGAGGTTGCTGTGAGCTGGGACGCCACCATACTCTGCCAGGGGTGACATAGTGACATTGTCTCTCAAAAACAAACAAAAAAAAAAAAAAAAAGAAGAAGAAGAAGCATCAAAAGACCAAAAATCACTCTCTGAAGATGAAGGGAATAAAGAAGCCCCTCTTCAGAGACCAGGAGCAGAAGAGGCAGATGCCAGCCCAGCTGTTCATGGTGCTTATAGCAAGGAATCCACCACTATTTCATCCTCTGGGCAAAACCTGAATATAACAGAGGGTGAGAGTTTAGATGGTAAATGTCAGACTGACAATATTCCTTGTGAAATGGAAATAGACACCGATCAGACACAACAGAGAATGTCCCTGACAAACACTCAACAGTTGAAGACCCAGTTTTCACCGTTGCTCCCTGCCCCGCCAATGGAAGAAAGTGAAGTAGTGTCCAAAGCTACTCTGACATCACCTATTACCACGGCAGTAAATGAGTCTCAGGAAATTGATGAAGATGAAGGCACACACAGTCACCATGAAAGCGACCTAAGTAACAACATTTTAGAGGGTAGTGATGATTCAGGATTGCATGGGGCTCAGCCAGCTCCACAGAAACTAGTAGGAAAAAAGCAAAGGAACATTTGTCTGTCACAGCCTCCAAAAAAGATTCTGTTTGTATCTTCTGTGATCATTCTTTCAGGAGAAAGATTTCAGCAAGCACCTCCATCGCCATTTGGTTAATGTGTACTACCTGGGAAAAGCAGCTTAAGGACAGGAGTAATGAACATTTGTAAGG
>NW_003852730.1:219387-220827 GCF_000181295.1 Otolemur garnettii
AACCTCCAACTCCTGGGCTCAAGCAATTCTTCTGCCTTCACCTCCCAAGTAGCTGGGACTATAGGCACCCGCCACAACACCCGGCTATTTTTTGTCACAGCCATCATTGTTGTTTGGCAGTCCCAGGCTGGATTTGAACCCGCCAGCTCAGGTATACGTGGCTGGCGCCTTAGCTGCTTGAGCCAAGTTATTTATTTTAAATGGATATAGCAAATTTATAGTTCTCAGTTCTGATTTTGTAGCAAATTATTAACCACAAGGCTCCATACTGAACAAATTTTTATCTCAAACACCAACTGTAGAGTTTTAAATCACATCTTGAAAGAAAACCTTTTCTCATAGATGGTTGGTGTCCATTACAGGTACTTAAACTGAATAAAGAACTGTTAAGTGGTGGAAATCGCAAACCTGGAATCAGGATACATAATTATTTCTTCCAGTTTTTACAGATTTAAGAGATTAGGGAGATTGCAAAGCCATCGCTATTATACAAGAAACCTACAGGTAGTAAGAGTGCTGGCAGACCAGCTGCAGCTTCCTGTAAGTACAGTGAAAAGGTGGTGAAACTTAAGTACAGTCCGGATTTTTAAAAAAATTATGCTTTCTCATGGATCTGCACAAACTATTGGGTGTCAAGGCTGTCCTTATGACAGCCTCTTTCTATAGGTGAGACCTCAAATGAATTTTAGCTATTTTGGTGCTCCATGGGACACTTTGTATGAAAAAGGGTGTGTACTGCAAAACTTTTTTCTACATTCTTTGGTCAGTTGCCAAAGAGTATGAAAGAATCCAACCTAGGATTTTTCTTACCAATAGTAGTTATTTATTGCAGTAAGTAATTTCACTGCAGTAAAATAAAGTATAAACCCAATAGGGAATCTTGAATTCTGACATCCCATATTCTACGTTGATATAACCACTTTATGTTTCCTTTACCGTTTTCTTAATCTGGTGACCTCTTTGAGGCAGGTACAACATGAAGGATTAGAAAAAGTGCTAATTATGTGTGGGTTACTGTACTTTGTAAACTGTCCTGGAAACATTACAACAACGTTGTGTTGCACCAATTTATAAACACATTCAAGGTAATACGTGTTATTTGTCCGAGCCAAACCAAAGTAAATTTCTCAAGTTTCTTGCTGCCTTCTTTAGTAGCATTTGATGAATCTGTTATACGTTTGTATTAGATAAAAATAAAACAGACCACAAATCCGTCTTTTAAAAAAATTTTAAACCATGTACCAAGTTTTGGTAAGAATTGTGTAGTATAAGTTAAAATTAACTTGCATTCTATTAACAAATCTGAGTATGCTTCTGTAAGCATGGTTATGTTGAAATAAAGGTTTTAAAAAGGACATAACCAAAATAAGAGTTATTGTGGTCGTTGCTTAAGAAGGACTGATTTAGAGAATTGACTTTTTCTTTTTTTTTTTTTTTTTT
>NW_003852730.1:221042-223245 GCF_000181295.1 Otolemur garnettii
AGTTGTCATTGTTGTTTGGCAGGTCCGGGCTGGATTTGGACCCACTAGTTCTGGTATATGTGGCTGGCACCTTAGCCACTTAAGTCATAGGCACCGAGCCAGAGAATTAACTTTTGAATTGGAAATGTTATAGTTTGCCACTGAATTGTTTAGTTTATTACTCAAAGTTAATGTGGCCTTTGCTGTAAACCATTATGTATTAAAACTGTGATTTTAGCAATGGAAGAACACAACAGTCTTGGGAAGGCTACTCTCACTGTTCTCCAGTATTGCCGGACCTTCTTCTGACAAAGTTTTACAATCTTGTCCCTGTCTCTGCATACTGGCTGACAGTGACAGGCACCCACATCTTCTTACTCTGCTAACATTCTCACTACTGCACAGGCCAACGGAAAACCTTCCCCTTCATTCTTTGAAGGTTGCCTGGATACCAACGCACACCTGACATATTCATAAGAGAAAAGGCATACAAACTTATTCATGTACCACATATGTGGGAAAATCATAGCACAATTATCCCAAATTCTCACTTGGGTAAAGAAGCTAAAGAATGGGCGGTGCCTATGGCTCAGTGAGCAGGGTGCCAGCCCCATACACCAAGGGTGGTGGGTTCAAACCCAGCCCCGGCCAAACTGCAACAAGAAAATAGCCAGGCATTGTGATGGGAACCTGTAGTCCCAGATACTCGGGAGGCTGAGGCCAGAGAACTTCCTAAGCCCAAGAGCTGGAGGTTGCTATGAGCTGTGACGCCACGGCACTCTACCGAAGGCAACAAAGTAAGACTCTGTCTCTAAAAAAAAAGAAGCTAAAGAACAATGACATGGAAATGCAGACAAAGTAATAGTGCACAAATCGTTTCCTTTTCTTATGACAAGTAATGGTGCACAAATCGTTTTTTGTGCACAACATAACCATGCTTACAGAAGCATACTCAGAAAAAAGAAGCTAAAGGACAATGACATGGAAATGTAGACCATTCTCTTCAAAGACAAAAAATGATAAGAGAGAATCGATGGAACAGGGAGAAAAAAATGATGTTGTAAATGATTCTTTTAGGAATCTGAATAAACCTGAGAAGCAAAAGTGATGTAGAGGAAAAAGCCATTCTCCAACAGTAGCTGAATTTCCTAACTACAGCAGACAAAGAGGTAACAAGAAAACAGTATGAGGCAACCGTTTTTCTTTTGAGAGGAAGCTTTGTTTCTTACATAAGGACATTTTAGAGAGTCCATGCCTACTCCTGTGGTGAGGGGAGCAAGACTAGGTTATAAGGGACTTAATATTCAGGCTTCAGTTCATCTTTATTACCCGGAATTCGATGGGCTTGGAATAGCAATTTCAAAACACATTGATGGTTTTTGTTTGGAAGAAAAGAAAAGGAAACGATTTGTGCAACATTACTTGTCATTTTCATTAGAAATTTCAATCATAGGGTGGATACCCATAGCTCAGTGAGAAGGGCGCCGGCCACATACACCGAGGCTGGAGGTTCGAGCCCAGGCTGGGCCTGCTAAACAATGACAACTGCAAGCAAAAAATAGCTTGGCACTGTGGTGGGCACCTATAGTCCCAGCTACTTGGGCGGCTGATGCAAGAAAATCTCTTAAGCCCAAGAGTTTGAGGTTGCTGTGAGCTGTGACAAAAGGGTACTCTACTAAGGGTGACAAAGTGAGACTCTATTTCAAAAAAAGAAATTTCTTTTTCAATCATAATCACTTGTATCTTCAACATTTCCCATAATATATGAAGAACTATGAGAAAAGAAATCATGATTTTCATCAGCACATTCTGAGAGTTGTAAAAAGATTTCTGGACTTCGCACTTATAGCACAGTGCTTATGACGCCAGCCACATTCACTGAGGCTGGTGGGTTTGAACCCAGCACCGGACAGCTAAGACAACAATGAGAACTGCAACAAAGAATAACCAGACATTGTGGTGGGTGCCTGTAGGCCCAGCTACTTGGGAGGCTGAGGCAAAAGAATTGCTTAAGCCCAAGAGTTTCAGGTTGCTATGAGTTGTGATGCCAAGGCACTCCACTGAGACTAACATAATGATACTCTTGTCTCCAAAAGAAAAAGAAAAAAAAGGATTTCTGGTTTAATTGCAGTTTCTTCAGCACTATTATCTCTTTCTTTCTTTTTTTTTTTTTTTGGAAAGGGTCCCAAGCAGACCCTGGCCAAAAACTGCAACCAAAAAAAAA
>NW_003852730.1:223299-227303 GCF_000181295.1 Otolemur garnettii
GCCTCCCAAGTAGCTGGGACCACAGGCGCCCGCCACAACGCCCGGCTATTTTTTGGTTGCAGCCGTCATTGTTGTTTGGCGGTCCGGGCTGGGGATTCGAACCCGCCACCTTAGGTGTACATGGCTGGCGCCTTAGCCGGTTGAGCTATAGGTGCCGAGCTGGAAATTCTTTTTCTTTATATTTTCTGAGCTATTTTGTCTTTCAGTGTTTGTTCCCTTATGCCTCAAGTGATTCCTGAGTGTCCCACGTGGAACTATGAACAATCACCGCTAAGGATGGAAAATACCTAGAAAAATGTCTGTCTTCCACCTTTGCTGAGGAAAAATGAACACACCATTCAGTCACAACACATTGTGAAATCAGCTGCATTAACTTCCCCCTCCGCTTAAATCCAGACGCCCATCTGACCTCAGCCTGGGCATCTTCCTTGCTTTCTTTGGATACTATGCTTTGTCTTCTGCTTTGTCTCTTTCCACTTCTATCTTTCCCTCACTCACTACCTACTCTCTGCTCTTTGTAATGGCTTCCACCTGCTCTCTAATATAAAATAACCTTACACTTTTGTACCCTAATCTTGACCTAAAGAAATTCTTCTGTCACCCTATGTGCAGGATCCAGTGAGAAAGTGAGCTTTTTTCACACCTCTTTATTTTTTTCTGAGACAGAGCCTCAAGCTGTCCCCCTGGGTAGAGTGCCGTGGCATCACAGCTTACAGCAACCTCCAACTCTTGGGCTCAAGCAAGTCTGCTGCCTCAGCTTCCCAAGTAGCTGGGACCACAGGCGCCTGCCACAATGCCTGGCTATTTTTTGGTTGCAGCTGTCATTGCTGTTTTGGCTGGCCCAGGCTGGATTTGAACCCACCACCTTAGATGTATGTGGCTGGCACCTTAACCACTTGAGCCACAGGCGTGGAGCCTTTTCACACCTCTTGAAAGCACATGTAGTGAGAAGAAGAGGGAGTCAGCTGGGATAAAGCCTAGAGGACTCACAGACCCACAGACAGTCTGGTGGTTTAGATCCCACGTGACCTTCCCAACTGTCTCTCATTCTTATTGTTTCTTAAATTTAGCTTCCACTCTAAAGATGCCCATCTTGAATAGTTGGGGATCTTAACTTTTAAATTAAAAATGTCATAAACTGTCACCATGTTGTGACATATTATTTAAAATAAGGCACATGTGCAGCTCCCACAAGGTAAAGACGAGTGCCAGCGAGGCCCTGGGCCCTAGACACTGGCTGCGGTGATGGCCATGGCTGTATGGCTGGCTGGGAGATAGCCCGCCTGTGGTCCCAGTGGTCTGAGCACCCTCGGCAGTCACACTCCTGGGCCTTCCTGGTCCTCTAGGGCCCCTGTGCCCAACTTGTCCATCAGCCCCCTTCCCTCTCATGCAACTCCAGCAACAAAGAAAAGTAGTGGGAGAAAGAGCTATGATGCTGGGTGGCCCGTCCCACCTCACTGAGGAAGGAGGAATACAGTTATGGCCACCCAGGTAATGGGGCAGTTTTCTGGAGGAAAAGGGCTATTCACTGGGAGCAGCAGCATTGGCATGGCATTGTCTAACGACCTGAATGACGCACACAACCTCTCCAAAGCTGAGATGGACGCACCTCATCCATCATGCTGGTAAATGTGGCTTTAACTAGGGGAGTAAATGGCAGCTGCTGCGATTACCTCCGCCATAGCCCAGGGGTGAATTTCTCCTGGGTCAAGAATCTCAGCCCACCTGTACTCAAGGTGGAATAAAGGCCACGTTAACTGCATGAATTGGATCTCCCCTTTTCTTTCATCTTGCCCCTTGTAATGATTTTATCTTTGGGTCCAGAACTTTTCATTAAATATAACATTTTAGCCATTTTTGTCATACCAACAGTAGCTATTAGACTCAATCTGAAAATCAGTCCA
Organism: Otolemur garnettii; assembly: GCF_000181295.1. Lineage (NCBI taxonomy): Eukaryota > Metazoa > Chordata > Mammalia > Primates > Galagidae > Otolemur > Otolemur garnettii. The sequence goes on from NW_003852730.1 coordinate 225,204, forward strand.
TTGGCCTGTGCCATCATCAAGGCCCTTAATGCAACTTCTCAAGCCATAAACATTCTGAGCATTGAATTAAAACAAGTATGAGAAGCTATACTAAAAAATCCAGCAGCCATTATTGATTATGAAAAAACCATCATAAGTGGCAAAACTTTAAAATGTATATACTGCTTCAATTTATCGAATAGTTCCCAACTCATTAAAAACAAGTAAACATGTATAAAAGATATAGTCAAAATAAACAACAAACAAGATTTTTCAGAATATCCAATACTTCCTATTTAAAGAACTGTCATAATTATCCAACATTACCTAAGTCTGTACCTTTAGAGTCATTCCTATGTTATATATTATAAGCTTCTTAATATGTTACAAAATGCAATGTATACCATTCATATGTACCCACTGTTTCACAGATTTCTTTTTCGTTTTCTTAATTTTATTTTAGACAGAGTCTCACTTTGTTACCATCTGTAGACTGCCTAGTGTCATAGCTCACAGCAACCTCAAACTCTTGGGCTTAAGTGATTCTCTTGCCTTGGACTCCGAAGTAGCTGGGACTACAGGTGTCGGTTACAACGGCCAGGCTATTATTGTTTTTTTAAAGAGTGGAGGTGTAGCTCTGGCTCAGGCTGGTCTCAAAGTCACAAGCTCAGCCAATCCAACTGCCTCAGCCTCCTAGAGTGCTAGAATTCTAGGTCTGAGCCACTGTGCTCAGCCATGTTTCACAAATTTCTTTTTCTTTTTTTTTTTTTTGGAGTTTTTGGCCAGGGCTGGGTTTGAACCCACCACCTCCGGCATATGGGGCTGATGCCCTACTTCTCTGAGCCACAGGTGCCACCCCACAAATTTCTAAAACAAAATTAACCAGCACAGTCCACATGTCAGTTTAACTAACCATAAGAAATTGAAAATTATTTTCATTTTAAATCAATTTCATAGATGTGAAAATAAAATAATTAAAAGTAGAGATTGGCCCAGCTCCTGTGCCTCAAGCGGCTAAGGTGCCAGCCACATACACCTAAGGTGGTGGGTTCAAATCCCCAGCCCGGACCCGCCAAACAACAATGATGGCTGCAATCAAAAAATATCCAGGTGTTGTGGCGGGCACCTGTGGTCCTAGCTACTTGGGAGGTGGAGGCAAGAGACTTGCTTGAGCCCAGGAGTTGGGGGTTTCTGTGAGCTGTGATGCCACGGCACTCTACCCAGAGGGACAGCTTGAGGTTATGTCTCAAAAAAAATAAAAAATAAAAAATAAGTAGAGACTGTGTTAGACACAGACACCCCCACAACTTTTCTTACCTATATCTGAACTGAGAATTTACTTTAAAACATAAGAAGAGTAAGTCAGTCAAACAGGCCAAACCGGAAATAGGGAATAAAGATAATAATCTTGAAAAAGAAACAAAATGAGGAAGTAATGAGGCACTACAGAACAAGTTAATAGCATGTTTAATGATGCTTTATTGATGATGATGTTTGATTGGTTTTAAATTGTTATATGTATTTAACTTGCCTACACGTTGTTAATCATATGAGTATATTTCTAGTATAATTGTGAAATTATTCCTTATATATAGGTGAAAAGGCCTATATGCCTCTGGCCAAAAAAGCTGTTTAAGAGAGAGTGATGAAACGACTTTGCGCAGGCATACTTGTGAAAAACTGAGGCAGAATCCCACGTGGCCAGGTTGGTTGTGGGCGTAAAAACCCCCTGACTTAAGGCCCACATGGGAGCAGAGGTTTGCAAACAAATTTCTGTGTGTCCTAGAAATTTCTTAACTATGCCTTGTTTAAAGTTTAAAGTAACTGCCCCCAAACAGTGAGGTCAGTAGGACGGATCTTTCTCCTCCAGAGCCTCAGGCTTCATCAGATAAGAACAAAGAAGTTATGGCTGACAACATGTTCTCCATTAAGTTATGTTAAACTGGATTATGTAGAAAGGTTTATATTAAAAGGTTTATGTGGGTTATCAGATTACTAGGGAGAAGCTGCTCAGGAGGTAGTCACAAGATGTTTATTCATGTACAGAGGGAAGTCATTGATATCCAGTGCGCATGTACAGAGGGATTGGAATGAGTATTAATAGGTCATTGATGTCCAGTG
>NW_003852730.1:227337-229417 GCF_000181295.1 Otolemur garnettii
TCCAGTGCGCATGTACAGAGGGATTGGAATGAGTATTAATAGGTCATTGATGTCCAGTGAGCATGTGCAGAGGGATTGGAATGAATATTAATAAGATCATTGATGCATAGTGCCTATGTACAAAATTGGCTATATAAACTGAAGAGCAAATAAAGAAGCTCACCATTTTGCTTGAGTGAGCAAATGGTCACCTTTATTTAAAATACAATTTCAATAAGCGTGCTTATTCTCTGCAACATCACTTTTCCGTGAGACCCTAACGGCAACACCTGTATAAATTATTAAGAAAAACAGCATTTAAAAAACTACTCTTGCTCTTCTCTGGAATTACTGGCCTGTCCCATAATAACGCCTTTTTACGCACAAACTCCCTGTCCCCGTGTTTAACTACAACAACAGGCAACAGAGTGAGCCACCACATCCTGGACCTCAGTTTGTTTAACAAAAGAATGGAGAGGTAGAGGGCCCCACAGACTACAGCCCCTCCCATGAACAAACCCCACACACTCAGTTGGGATTCTCCCCTGAGGACCCTTCTAATGTCACCACAAGGGAGGGACGCAGGGCGCTGCAGGCACACAGCTGCTCAGAGAGCTCTGGGCTGTTGGTCCATGTAACAGGTTCAGAAACGCTTGGAGAAATAGGGTCCCAACTCCCCGCCCCACTCCACCTTTTGCCAAGTGAGCTCCATGGGCCAAGGGGTGCCAGTGGCAAACTTTATTCTGAACATTCTAAAACTGAAGGAAAATTGCCTGGTCCCACCACTTCTGGCTCCAACCACATCCCTCCCCTTCTCAAGACAGCCAGTCTCCTGTACGCATCATTTCCCAGCTCCCAGGATGTCCCCAGGTTCTCTCTACAGATCTCCCAGTACCTGCAGGTCACAGGGTGACAGAGGCTGCTGCAGAGACACCTGGGATCTCCAGGAATGAAATAGCTGAAGAGGAGGCCCCAGGTCGCAGACCAGCTCAAGAGACAAGCTCAGAATCCTGGGTGCTGCACTCTTCTTTCTGGCTGTGCATCTGATTGGACAGTTCATATTGGAGCACCCCTGATTTGATAAGGCCTAAGACCCCACTTCTCTGACTTTCAGTGACATGAATGCCATCCAGCAAAAGGCTGGAAGAGGCCTCTAACTATACAAAATACTTTCTTCCCCACAGTACTTTATTTTATTTTTTTTTAATTTAAGGGCAAGGATCATGACTTTATTCATCTCCATATTCCAGGGCCACTGTGCTTGCCAGACAGCAACTGTTTAACAAATTGCGACAAAAGGAATGAAACTATTTATTGAGTGTTTAGTCTGTGTGAGGGTTGGGCACCTATTATTTAAATAGGAGTTAGACTCTGCTGTGAAGGTGTTTTCAATACACATGGCGATTTCTAGGTAAAAACATGCTCATGAAGAACTCAGTAATCGGGAGGCGCCTGTGGCTCAGTGGGTAGGGCGTTGGCCCCAAATACTAAGTGTGGCAGGTTGGAACCTGGCCAGTTAAAACAGCAGTGACAACTGCAACTAAAAATAGTCGAGCATTGTGGCAGGAACCTGTAGTCCCAGGTATTCCGGACGCTAAGTCAAGAGAAGCACCTAAATCCAAAAATTGGAGGTGCTGTGAGCTGTGATGTTACCGCACCCTACTGAGAGTGACAAAGTGAGACTCTGCCTCAAAAAAAAAAAAAAAAAACAGAGCAAGAGAAAGCACGCTACCAGGCATCAGACTACTATAAATTGATAGTGATCAAAACAGCCTGGTACTCGGAAAAAAAAAAAAAAAAAAAAAACAGAGCAAGAGGAATCACGCTACCAGGCATCAGACTACTATAAATTGATAGTGATCAAAACAGCCTGGTACTGGCACAAAAACAGAGAGGTAGATGTATGGAGCAGATTAGAGAACCAAGAGATAAACCCAGCTACTTACTGGCTTGTCTTTGATGAGCCAATTAAAAACATTCATTGGGGAAAAGATTCCCTATTTAACAAATGGTGCTGGGTGAACTAGCTGGCGACCTGTAGGAGACTGAAACTGGACCCACACCTTTCACCATTAACTAAGATAGACTCTCACTGGATTAA
>NW_003852730.1:229437-232512 GCF_000181295.1 Otolemur garnettii
AAAAAAAAAAAAAAAAAAGAAAGAGAGAGAGAAAGTAACCTCATTTATATTCCTTACCTTTTAAAAACCGGAATAGTCACGTTTAACCACTGCTTCCTTTAAGCACACCCCTCTTTTAGAAATAAAACACATTGGATGCTGAGTGAAAATTGCCTCAATCTACTCCATTCTCCCTTTTGTCTTCCACTCTAGGTCTTCTTTCAAACGATGCCTTACTTTTACTAGCCCTTACTTTTTCCCAGCAATTCACACACAGACCCGGCACCCCTTAACAACAGTCTTTCAAACTCTGGCCACAGTAACTACTCAGTTTGATTGCTGGTTATTCCAACATCTCAATCATATAAAGGAACTTGAATTTATTTTTATTTCTGCTAATATGAGTGCCTGTGAAACCAATCTGGAAAATAGACATGTCATGCAGTATCCACAGCCAAAGGAAAAAAAAAACATATTGCTTCACCAGATAATAAGACAACTGAACGTAGAAAAACTTGAAAACGTGAAAAATCAAGAACGATCTTTGCTCAGAGACACATGACAACCAGATATGTGAAAGTGCCAGTGAAGAGGAGAAGATACAGCAAACTCCAGGCTGGAAGGTCCCAAGTTCTAATCTAATTCTGTCTATAACTCTGCTCTTCTTCTTTTTCCTTTTTTTTGAGACAGAGCCTCAAGCTGTCCCCCTGGGTAGAGTGCTGTGGCATCACAGCTCACAGAAACCTCCAACTCTTGGGCTCAAGCGCGTCTCCTGCCTCAGCCTCCCAAGTAGCTGGGACCACAGGCACCCGCCACAACGCCTCGCCATTTTTTGGTTGCAGCCATCATTGTTGTTTGGCGGGCCCAGGCTGGGGATTCAAACCCGCCACCTTAGGTGTATGTGGCTGGTGCCTAGGCCGCTTGAGCCACAGGCGCCGAGCCAACTCTGCTCTTCTTATCCTGTGAAGTTATAAAGTATACAAATGGTTCCCACACCAATGGTCAAGATGCTATGGACTTGGTTGTCTGACACCGTCTGTTACCAAGTATTCCACTTTAAATGCCAGTCAAATTACAAACTTGGGCTATTTTTGTTCATAAGGTAGTACCTTATAAACATACAAAATGCACAATTATAAGAAATCCTCTTCTATATAATAATTCAAAGTTCTTTTGAATGATCAAAATCCTTTTCCCAACATTTGGAACTTACAAAATTAAAAAGGCAGTCATGAATCTTTCCATAGTAATAGAACAAGAACTCAACATCAACAAGAACTCAACATAGTAATAGAACAAGAACTCAACATAGAACAAGAACTGCAAGCATTGGGACCACTTCAACCAGAGCTTAACAGCCTGGCACCTATTGTAATTCAAAACCAATGCATCCTAGATGTTTTGACTACTCAACATGGAAGAGCTTATACTGTTATTTGAGAAAAATGTTGTGTTTACATAAATCAGTCAGGGCAAATAAAAACTGATCTACATCTCTTTTTCTTTTCTTTTTATTTTTTTGTAGAGAGAGTCTCACTTTATCGCCCTTGGTAGAGTGCTGTGGTGTCACACAGCTCACAGCAACCTCTAACTCCTGGGCTTAGGTGATTCTCTTGCCTCAGCCTCCTGAGTAGCTGTGACTACAGGTGCCTGTCACAATGCCCGACTACTTTTTTGTTACAGTTTGGCTGGGGTAAAGTTTGAACCCACCACCCTTGGTATATGGGGCCGGCGCCCTACCTACTGAGCCACAGACGCTGCCCCTGATCTACATCTCTTAAAGGACAAAATAAATATTCCTTACCAAATTAATGAAACCATTCCATTGGACTGAACTATTCCCAGGAATGAGAGACTAGTTTAATGGGCTGTGGGGAAATGTGCTCAGATCTGTTCTTTTCTGCTTATTTGTTCTCATCCTAATTTATGTTCTTGTATCTCTTTTCAAACATCTTATGACTTCACTACTAACCCACCCTCTCTCTCTCCCTAGGTGCCAACTCAGCTCTTAATGTGTGAAACTTCTAGGGAAATTCCAGTTGAGGGAAATGAAGGGGCTAAGGAAATTTCACCCCAAAATGTGACTCCTTGTGTTGTGCCCAGGAGTTCCACAAAGACCACACTGCCAAACAAGTTGAATTGATACCAGAGTCCCTTTATTGAAGAGCCGCTTGGCAACTGCCTCAGTGTCCCAACATGGTGTTTCTGAGAGCAGCCCCGAGTGTTTAAGGGGTTGGGTTTTTAAAGCTTGGTCTGCATCCTGGTTGGCACGCAGGCTGTCCAGGTGCATCTGGGTAGGACAGCAAGCAAGCACTGTACAGAAGCAGAATTTTGGGGTTAGCTAGTTGTATGTCATACACCCTGTACACATATTAGTTTCATACATCTTTCTCTCAGTCTTTTCTCCACCTGGTATCGTTTAAAAGTTGGTCCGAGACAGTTGGTTCGTTTCCCAGGGAGTTAGCCAAGCAAAGAACTAGAAGTGAACTAGAACTAAGAAAACAATTAGTATTCCTCATTTATCTTGGGGGTGAACTAGACTTATTTCATTTCTTTTCTGAAAACTTTTAGTCTGGAAATTTGCCAGGAGTTAATTGGCATTTTTCGATTATAGCCTAGGCCTGACACTTATCTGCTTTAGCCTAGGCCCACTTAGGCCTAACCTTGGTATAAAGAATATTTTTAATTAAAGGTCAGTCATGATCAGGAAGCATTGGAATAGACCTTTTTAATATCTACATAAAACCTGAGTAACCCCATTGGGGATCAAAAGGGGCTGCTGATTTCCTTATTACATGCTAATAGATCTGGCCCAAAGGTCATTTGAAGCAGGATACCTGCTTTAGACGTTAATCTACAGATAAATCTGTGTCCACCCATCTACCCACACTCTCCCCTAGCGAGCATTTGCTGCACCTGTACTTTCCACATTCTCCCCTCTCCCTTCCAAAAGGCATCTATAAAGGTCTTTGACCATCACCAAAACTGGGTAATCTGCTTCCACCCATACATATGATATTTAGAATTAAACATTTTTCTCATTTATTTATTTATTCATTTATTTATATTTTTGACTGGGCCAGGTTTGAACCCACC
>NW_003852730.1:233946-244569 GCF_000181295.1 Otolemur garnettii
TGATTTTTAAAGTTAATCAGAAATCTGTATTCAGCCGTCATTGTTGTTTGGCGGGTCCGGGCTGGGGATTCCAACCCGCCACCTTAGGTGTACGTGGCTGGCACCTTAGCCAGTTGAGCTATAGGCACCGAGCCAAAACCTGTGACTTTCCATCGTGGAGTTTGCTGTGTCTTGTTCTTCTCACTGGCACTTTCACATATCCAGTTATCATGTGCCCCTGTGAAAAAAAATTTTTTTTAAACAGAGTCTCACTTTGTCATCCTTGGTAGAGTACCATGGCATCGTAGCTCACAGCAACCTCAAACTCCTGGGCTTAAGCAATTCTCTTGCCTCAGTCTCCCAAGCAGCTGGGACTACAAATGCCCATAACAATGCCCCATGATTTTATTAATTTATTTTTAATATTTGCTCATTTATTTTTGAGACAGAGTCTCAAGCTGTTGCCCTGGGGAGAGTGCCATGGATCCTTAGCTCACAGCAACTTCAAAATCTTGGGATTAAGTGATTCTGTTGACTCAGCCTCCCAAGTAGCTGGGAGTACAGGTGGCTGTCACAATCCCTGGCTTTTTTTTTTTTTTCTTTTTGCAGTTATTGTTTTAGCAGGCCCAGGCCTGGTTTGAACCTGCCAGCCTGGGTGTATGTGGCCAGTGACATACTGAATGACCTACGGGTGCCTGCAACACCTAGGTATTTTAGAGACAAGGCCTCACTCTCACTCAGGCTGGTCTCAAACCTATGTGCTCAGGAAATCTACCAACCTCAGCCTCCCAAGTGCTGGGATTACAGGCGTGAGACACTGCACCTGCAGTGGTCCCTGTCAATTTGTAGGAACAGAACAGGTTAGGGAGTATTTGATATAAAAGGCCTTTTGTGTGGTTTTGGCAGTTATATGGCTTGACACTGTCACCTAACCAGATTCATCCAGACTTTTGGTCTATCCTAATGTAATCGTTAATGCCTGGCAGTTTAACAAGGAGAGTCAACTATACCAAGTTGCACAGGCCTGGCCTGTGGGCTGTTCACAACATATGGTGATTTGACAAGTATTGTCATTATGAAGGTTAGTGTCAGCACCATCAATTATCTCTGTGAGAGGTGTAAGAATGTCATTTGTGGAATCAAACCGTAAGGTTTGATCATAATATTATTTCAAGATATCACCTACCAAAGATCCAACATCATTTTGATTTTCAATGCACAGGGGAAAATTCTTTTCTTGCGACTTTTACCTGAACAAAAGAGAGCTCTTGAGTTTCCCCAGAACTTTTTCTATATGTAGTTGTCTCAGCATTAGGTGAAAACTATGTTGCTTCTTCTCTGACTGTGGATGCCACATCCTATCATACTTTGTTTTCCAGATTGGTTCCACCAGACACTCATATTGGCAGAAATAAAAAATTCTGGTTCCTTTGCATGATCTAGATGTTGGCATAATCACCAATCAGATTGACTAGTTAGTGTGGCCAGGGTTTGAAAGACTGGTATAAAGGGGTGCCAGGTGTGTGCTTGAACTGCTGGAAAAACAGTAAGGGTTAGTAAGAGTAATCCATACTTTGCAAGAAGAGCCATAATGGAAAATAAAAAAGAGAGAATGGGATAGATTGAGGCAACTTCTACTCAGCTTCTAATGTGTTATTTCTGAAAGTGAGGGGTGGGGAAAAATTGTATAAAAGTGACCACTGGGGAGTTTAGTAGGCAAGGAATATAGATTAAATGAGGTTTCTTGATCTGTGATCTTGGGAAATACCTGTCTACTTCCTGGAGTCATCTGCTTCAGAAGCCTGGGGATTGGCCCTGGAAATCCTTACTTTCAGGTCACCTGTAGGGGTCGATCTCCAACTGTCTCAGTATATTCTGGAGTGTCTCAAGTGAATCCAGGAGATTTTTTCCTTTTATTTTTGTGACAGCGTAAGTGGTTAATGGCAGTTCGTCAGGACCTTCTGAGCAGGGTGACAGTGCATATTTTCTTCTAAAAATTTTGATTGTCTAGAAACACGATCTCCTGGTTGAAAGGGATGGCAAGGCTTATCAGTTGGTGGAGTCCATGCTTTTTTCATCTGTTGATAATATGTTCCCAGTACATTAATCAGTGCCTGTATATAGCTAGCTATGGTATCAAATTGTTCATTCAGATGGCTATACTTTCCAGTCAGCCCAGGAGGTTTAGGGGTGACAGCACACTTAGGGTGACCAAACACTATTTCAAAGGGTTCTATCCATGTGTTCTATGTGAGGTATTATGCATTTTTATAAGGGCCAAAAGTAGTGCTTCTGGACATTTAAGTCCAATGTCTTGACATGTTTTTGCCAAACTTCTCTTTATGTCTAGATTTTTACATTCTACCTATCCCGAGGATTTAGGACGATATGGGGTATGAAATTTTAATGAGTACCACAGAGCCTCTGCAAGCAGATGGTTAATTTCTGCTGTGAAAAGTGTTCCTTGGGTGGTGTCCATAGGTCAATGTTTTGGGTGCTGGCCACATGCAAAGGGGCTTTTAGGTTGGAACCCAGTATGGGAGTGGTAAAGAAACAAACAAACAAACAAACAAAAACAGCCAGGTGTTGTGGCAGGTGCCTGTAGTCCCAGCTACTAGGGAGCCTGAGGCAAGAGAATTGCTTCAGCCCAAGCCTTTGAGGTTTCCATGAGCTATGAGGCTATATCACTCTCCAGAGGGAAACAAAGTGAGACTCTGTTTCAATAAAAAAAAAAAGGAAAGAAAGAAAGAAAAAAATAAAAGAAATGTGTTCCTTGATCAGATTCAATCAATAAGGCTATACCAAATGAAGGAATAATTTCAGGTATCAATTTCTTTACTACTGTCGTAGCATCTGCACATCTGGTTGGGTAACATTCAGTCCACCCACTAAACATACAGACAATAACTAAGCAATGAGAAAAGCCTAAAGCTGGAGGTAAATCTATTCAATTGATTTGTAGCACCACAAATGGCAACATGGGTCTTTGGGGACTCCCTAGAGATTACTGGTCTCCTCCAGGGATTTGGTGAGATTTACAAATAGTATACTGGGAGATAATTTGGTCAGAGATTCTGTAGATCTCAGGGCAGTACCAACTATTTTTTAGTTCCTTAATTATCCCCCATTTGCACATAGGTCCCATTTGGTGAGGGCAAAGTGCAAGCCAAAAAGTTAAAGGAAAGGGGGCCACGGTGAGTCCATTTGGTCCAACATATAATCCATTCGATAACTGTTTAGCACCATTATGTACCCATTTATCTTTTTTAGACTGTGGGGTATGAATCTGATGATAAATGATGCCAGATAAGGATAAGGGGAAGGTAATAAGTTGAATGGGAAAAGGATGAACGGGACCATTTCGGCAACATGTTTTGCAGCTCTGCCTGCTCTATCATTTCCTAGAGATACAGCATCTATTTCTTTAGTGTGGACTGGACACTGAATAGGAGTAACCTTAGAGGGAAGGTGAATGGCTTTAATAGGGAAGCAAGTATAGGCCCATTGGCAATAGGGGTGCCAGCTGATATTAAGAAACCACAGATTTCCAAATCATGACAATTGCATGGCACACTTCAAAGACATATTTACAGTCTGTATAAATAGTGACAGTTTTTCCTTGTGCTAATGTGCAAGCTCTAGTGCGGGCTATAAGTTGATCAGCTTGTGCTGATTTTATAGTAAGCAGGGAGTATGCCTCTAGGATTTCATGCAGAGAAACTGTAGCATAGCCAGCTGTTATACTACTGAAGGAGCTAAGGAAATTTTGCCCCAATATATGACTCATTGGTATAAAGAATATTTTGACTTAAAGGCCATTCATGATCAGGAAGCATCAAAGGAGGCCTTTCCTCTATCTACATAAAAATTGAACAACCTGATTGAGAATCAGAAGGGACTGCTGACTTCCTTTTTCCATGCTAATAGATCTGGTTCCAGGGTTATTTGAAGCAGGATACCTGTCTCTCAGGTTAATCTACAGATAAATCTGTTTCCACCCATCTACACACACTCCACTCTAGCAACCACTTGCTGCACCTATACTTTCCATATTCTCCCCTCTCCCTTACAAAAGGCATCTATAAAAGTCTCTGACCATCACTAAGACTTTGGATCATCATCTCTGTGGTTTCCCCCAATGCACATAAAATTTGGAAATAAACCTTTCCTTATTAACCATTATTGTGAGGAGATCTTTCAGTGAACCAACCAAGGGAAAAGGGCAAGTTTCATCATGATCCCTACACTCTTTGAAATCACGTTTGCAAGATCCTTCACAAAAGAAAATTAAGTGTGGTATGTCTAAAGGAATGACTGAGAAATTTTCTCATGGTTTTAAAATCACATCAACAGCTGGAAGGCAGTCATGTGAAATGTAGTGGGGGGTTTTCATCATCAGGTGGGCGTAGGAATGTAGCTGTAAAATAATGGAGGGATTGGTTAGTAAGGATTGTTCATAGGTGGTCCATCATCTAGTAGAGACATGTTGTGTTTTGTGGACTTGTAAGAAAGTATGGGGAATATGTAGATGAATAGGGGAACCTAAGATGAGGGTGCTGACTGTTTAAAAAGTGTGGCAGCTGCTTGCTACTGCACATAAGCATGGGGGCATGCCTGCAGCCAAGGGATCTGATTGACATGAAATATACACTGTAGGACAGATTTGAGAGGGAAAATACCAGCAGCAATTCCATCATTTTTATGGCAGTATAAATGGAAAAGTTTATCAAAACTGGGTAAGCCTAGTGAAAGAGGTGTGGATACTACTAATCTGAGAGTTTTAAAGGAGTCTAATGTCTCTATGGGCCGGAGTATAGGCTCTTGGATACTGTCAGGAAGGAGCAAATATAATGACTTAGTGAGGGCAGTAAAGTTGGCAATCCATCGGGGGCAGTAGCCAACTGTCCCTAGAATTTTACATAGTTATTTCTTAGTTTTGGGAAGGGGGATAAAAAAAATTGACTCAAGGTGTTTTGGGGGGAATTTTTGAGTGCCTTGAGATATTTTCTGTCCTAACTAACAGTGTTCTGTACCCACTGGAGTTTGGACTGAGAGGCTTTATGGCCTTTTTTAGCTAGAGCTTTTAATAGAATGAGAGAGTCTAAGAGGGCACGTTGTTTAGTGTGATTACAGAGTGGAACATCATGAATGTCCTGAACCAGAGTGGACCCATAGGTAAAGATAAAAGCATCTAAATCAGCCTTGAGGATTTGAGAGAACATTGAAGGAGATTCAGAGTATCCTTGGAGTATTCAGGTCTTTGTTAATTGTCTCCCTCTGAAGGTAAATGCAAAGAGAAATTGTGAGTCAGGGTGCAAAAGAATTGAAAAGAAAACTGAACAGGCATTAGCAGGAATCAAGATTAAGGATTATAGCTGGATTCGGTATAGCAGAGTGTACAGGGACTACAAAGGAATTTATGGCTCTCATATCTGGTACAATTCAGTAGATTTGATTCCCATCTGAATCAATTTTTCCTTTGTTTTTTACTGGTAGAATTGAGATATTGCAGGGTGAGGTGGTAAAAATGAGTCCTCTTTGCTGTCTATTATAGGTGTAATTCCCTGTTCTGCATCTCGTGAGAGTGGGTATTCAGGTACTAAGGGAAGAGATTTTTGTGTTTTTTTTTCCCCCAGGAGATGCTTAAAGGCTCTGAACATAGTAGTAGTCAGATTTCATTTACATATTTTGCCCAAAGGCTATCTGGGACATCCTCTAGGATAGTGTCATTAAGGGAATTAAATCAGAATGGGTTTTCCATTAAAGACAGTAAGAAGTTTGGAGTTTCATCTGAGGGCAGAGACATAAAAATACTGTTTTCATTACATTATAAAGTAGCATTCAATTTACATGACAGGTCTCTATCAAAAATGTTTGCTGCTGAAGAATCAGATATTAGAAAGGCATGGTGAGTGTTAAGAAGACCTAGAGATATGGGAGAAGCCTGAGAGATAGATAATGAAGTAGGTTTTCAATAGACTCCATTAGCTTTAATAGAATCAGAGGTGAGGTAGAGATAACTCTTCTGATCAAATGATTAAAATGCTGCACCAGTGTCAACCAAAAATTCCAGTTCCTGATCCTCTACTTTAAGGTTAATGGTGGGGTTTGGGGTGGGACTGAGGATCAGCTGTCCTAGTCAATCAACTGAATACTGCCCTACAGGAGAAAATTTACCCTTCCAAGACATGGGGAGGCTTTTCTTTGAGTTTTCCGTTTTTTTAAAATGACCAGACAGTTAACTTTCTACTGTCCAGATTTTCTGCAATATCTGCACACATCTCAAGGAATAAAACAAGATAAAGACTGTTGTTGCTTCTGCAATGATCCAATTTGTAAAGCAAGGACTGCAAATTTTAAATCTTCCTTTTTCTTGTTCTCTTGTAAGTTATTCTCAAAAAACTGTGTAGCCGCTTCTACTATAACACTTAGAGGTTGAGCAGTCCAGTCAAGTATACTGTTGTTGTTTTTTGTTTATTTTTGCATCCAAAATCTTTCTAATAAGATAGTAGTTTCCAGAGTTAGTTTTTGTAGCCATTTCTGGCCCGTCAGCCTCTGGCACCCTTGAACTTCCAGCCCTTTCAGTGAACATATGGTTTGGTGTGATTGTGTAGGGTTCATGGGGCCTTGCCAAAATGCCGATACACCTCCCGGCCCTTGTGAGGACCAGAAAGCAGAATGGTGCCACAGCCCGTGTGGGAGTCCAGGGCCAGCTGGCTGAAGGTGAGGATCTTGTCCCCAGCCTTGAGGATGAGAGTGCAGGCCCAGCTGAACATGACCAAGGCACATACCCTTAGTTTGGACACTTCCTGAACCCACACAACATAAGTTACGGTCCCCACAAACACAGCTGTTTTGCTTTCCTGGCCAGTTAGTTTCATCTTCCAGATCATCCACGAAAAGGAGAGTGGAGGCTGATTGGTGCAATTCAGAAACATCTTCAGGACCACCTGGCTGAGGGTAGAGTTGGTCTGTCTGGCCAGAAACGTATACAGCTTGACCAGCAGCCTTAGATAAATGACCTAGATTTTGGGCTTCTTATGATAAAACTTTTGGTTCTTGTGGTGGTGAATATCAACTCACATGATGGCAACTCCTGCTTGGTCAGTCAGGTCCAGAAAGAGCACTTCTAATGTTTTGAATCTGGTTTCTTTTTTAATTTCTGGAAAAAAATTTCCAAGCAGGGTAGACATTTAAAGATTTCTGTGCTCTGATGGTTCAGGAGTAAATGACGTATGTGTCCCTGGAAAACTTTCATAAATCTTTTAATGAAGGCTTTAGGATGTTCTTCCTCCTTCTGAGTACATAAATCAACTTTAGACCAATTTACTTTAGGAGAGACAGCCTCTAATGTTGATTCCAATAGAGTCTGAATGTCAGTATTTAGATGTGTAATTTCTTGGTCATTTGTAGGGGATCCAGGAAGAGGATCTGGCCATCTATTTCCTTTATGGATAGGATCTTCTCCTAGAAGCCTTCTGTCTTGTCTAATGACTGTAGTATGATCATGTGTGGGAAGAACAATCCTTAGCAAACAAAATCCATGTGAGTGGGATTATGAATGGCAACAAGCCTCTCTAATTCGTCTCTAAATTTGGTGGGATCTTCTGAAAGCACGAGTACAAGGGTTTTGTAATTCAGAAGATCTACTGCAGTCTAGGGGACATGAATTCTCTGGGGGGGGGGGTGAGTGGAAACCCTGGACGCATTCTCAAAGGGCACTGTATAGGGAGGTCTGGGGCTGATGGAGTTCAATTACACAGTCCTGGGGAATAAGAGGCATCATATAGGACAGAAAATCGAGCTTTGCTTTGGCTCTGTAACAGGCCAACATTTTGCATCTCAGCTTTTATGCAATCAACCTGTATTTTTTGAGATTTTTAAATGAGGCCTGCGTGCCTTCTGTAAATTTTGGAGATAGAGATATTAACACAGGCAACCGGTTATTTAAAAGGTTTTCTGAAAAAGTTGGAGCCAACATAATTTTAATAGCTCCTAAGTATGACTGTTGAGGGGTTAAGGTTGGGTTTTGAAGTTGGTTGTGACCAGAAACCCAGTGATCCAAAAGTGCTTCTGAGAAACCAGAGACAGGTAATTGAGGATAGAGAGGAATATAAATTGAAGGGCAGCTTAAGGTGCAAGTAGAATTTAATTTTTGTTCTAATTTAGATTTCTGCTCTTCAGTTTTTTTTAAGGGAGTTTTGAAGGCAAGCCACAACACTGATATCTTTCTATTTGATTTTCCCATAAATACAAATAAGGAAATTGGTTAGGATGAGAGCTCTCTAAAATTTTCTTTAAATAAAGGAGTTTTTCTAGCTCAAAGGATCCATCATCTGGCCAATCATAGTCAGAATTTCCTATGGTATATTTATTCCAAAGGTGACTCAATCCATTAAGTCTCTTTATAGAAAACCCAGGTGGTAGTCTTCCAGGTTTGGAGAAATTTTTTTACCATAGAAGTTAGAGTATTCTTGGAGAGGGGTTAGAGGAGACAGTTCCCATGATTCCTAAAATTCACTCTGAGAAATAGATTTATGATAGGGTAGACAGTGACAAAAAGACTCACTCCTCAGTGCTTGACATGTTTGGTACACACAGTGTGCTGCTGAGAATCTCATGTGTCTTAGACTCCTACTCTTTCTAGATTGGCCACCTGATGGGTTCCCAACAAAAAAGCACCCTCCCCCCAACCACATGACAGAGACTGAGGAGAGAATTTCCACTCATTTCCAGAATCAACCTCATTGACATAAAGCAGAATGAGAGGGGAACCTCATAAACACACACACACACACACACACACACACATATATATATTTTTTGTTTGAGGCAGCGTCTCAAGCTATTACCCTGGGTAGAGTGTCTTGGCATCATAGCTCACAGCAACTCAAATTCTGTGGCTGAAGCAATTCCCTTCCCTCAGATTCCCAAGTAGCTTGAATGACAGGTACCAGCCACAATGCCTGGCTATTTCATTTGTTGTTGCAGTTGTCATTGTTGTTTTTTTAGCTGGCCCAGGTGGGTTTGAACTCTCCAACCTTGGTGTTCATGGTCCGTGCCCTACCTGTTGAGTTATAGAAATATAGGTTGATCCCTCTAGTTTGGGGCAAAATGTCAGGGTATGTTCTTCATGAAATTGCCCAGGCCTAGGAAATGGGTCCAATGTTCAGGTTTGAATGGGGGAACCCTTTATCAATTGAGTTTCTCCAGATGAAGGGTGATCTAAGTAAGGGTCTGCAATAGAATCACATCTTAGGCTGGAACCCTTTTCACTCTTTATGACCTGATGATCTCATCTCTGGAAGACATGAATTTCATTAGCACATCATGTGAGTAAAGTTTGCTTTTTGAATTTAAAAGTCCAGAAAGTTTATGAAAAGTATAAACAATTAGGTCTCTTCCCAAACTTGGCTTAAGTGCCTCTGTGGTTAAGAGGGCAACAGCCACTACCACCTGTAGATAGTGTGGTTATACTTTAGCCATGGTGTTCATTTCTTTATTAAGATAAGCTATAGGTTGTAAAATTGGACCCCAGTGTTGGGTCAGGACTCCTAGGATAGGAAGCTACCACAGCTCAGTTAGCAGGGCGCTGGCCACATATACTAAGGATAGTGGGACAACCAAAAAATAGCTGGGCATTGTGGCGGGTGTCTGTAGTCCTAACTACTTGGGAGACTGAAGCAAGGGATTTGTTTAAGCTCAAGAGTTTGAGGTTCCTGTGAGCTGTGATGCCAGGGTACTCTACTCAGGGCAATAGCTTTGTCTCCAAAGAAAAAAAATGCCTTGTAGGATGATCTGTAACATACAGATTACATTGTTGTCTGGTAGGAAGACTTAAAGCATGGGCCCATAAAAGAGCATTTTCAATGTTGGAATACCTTTCCTGCCTGCAGTTCCCATTAGAGTGGTCTAGCTATTTCACTATATCCAGGAATACAGAGTCTGCAAAAGACTGTCATTCCTAAGAAGTCTGGAGAGTTTGAGGTTTGAGTTAAGCCAAAATTGGTTCTGTTCTTTCTTTCATCAAGGCTGTCCTACCGTGTGAAAGTTAGGGGCCAAAATAATGTACTTCAGGCACATATAACTGGGCTTTAGCCTTGGAAACTTTGTACCCACAATCCGCTAGAAAGTTTAATAAAGCTTGGGTAGCTTTGCGGCATTCCTCTGCATTTGGGGCTCCCAAAAGAATGTCATTTATGTACTGAACAAGAGTCACTATGGGATGAGAAATGACTCAAGTGTTTGGCTAAGTCTTGTCCAAACAAGTGAGGGCTGTCTCTAAATCCCTGAGGTAATTTGGACCAGTTGAGCTTATTTTGCTGTTCCCATCTGTCTCTCAGTAGCCCATACTTCTGGGTTAATTTCTGTCTCTAATAAGGGAAGGCACAGTAGAAGTACTTGTCCTATATTCATATAAATGGCTGTTCTCGCTTTAGTTATTATGTCCCTCCCCAGAAGGGGAGCAGGACTTTCAGGCATGACTAGAAAGGCAGGAGAGAACAGCCAGTCACCCCAGTTGCAGATTAAAAGCTGAGAAGAGAATTTGGTAACCATCTTTCAAAACACCCTCTGTATAATACTTTTTATGTTTATTATCATTATTTTCTAAGACAGAGTCTCACAATGTCACTGGAAGCACAG
>NW_003852730.1:244589-277708 GCF_000181295.1 Otolemur garnettii
ATAGCTTTGTCTCCAAAGAAAAAAAATGCCTTGTAGGATGATCTGTAACATACAGATTACATTGTTGTCTGGTAGGAAGACTTAAAGCATGGGCCCATAAAAGAGCATTTTCAATGTTGGAATACCTTTCCTGCCTGCAGTTCCCATTAGAGTGGTCTAGCTATTTCACTATATCCAGGAATACAGAGTCTGCAAAAGACTGTCATTCCTAAGAAGTCTGGAGAGTTTGAGGTTTGAGTTAAGCCAAAATTGGTTCTGTTCTTTCTTTCATCAAGGCTGTCCTACCGTGTGAAAGTTAGGGGCCAAAATAATGTACTTCAGGCACATATAACTGGGCTTTAGCCTTGGAAACTTTGTACCCACAATCCGCTAGAAAGTTTAATAAAGCTTGGGTAGCTTTGCGGCATTCCTCTGCATTTGGGGCTCCCAAAAGAATGTCATTTATGTACTGAACAAGAGTCACTATGGGATGAGAAATGACTCAAGTGTTTGGCTAAGTCTTGTCCAAACAAGTGAGGGCTGTCTCTAAATCCCTGAGGTAATTTGGACCAGTTGAGCTTATTTTGCTGTTCCCATCTGTCTCTCAGTAGCCCATACTTCTGGGTTAATTTCTGTCTCTAATAAGGGAAGGCACAGTAGAAGTACTTGTCCTATATTCATATAAATGGCTGTTCTCGCTTTAGTTATTATGTCCCTCCCCAGAAGGGGAGCAGGACTTTCAGGCATGACTAGAAAGGCAGGAGAGAACAGCCAGTCACCCCAGTTGCAGATTAAAAGCTGAGAAGAGAATTTGGTAACCATCTTTCAAAACACCCTCTGTATAATACTTTTTATGTTTATTATCATTATTTTCTAAGACAGAGTCTCACAATGTCACTGGAAGCACAGTGATGTGGAGCCACAGCTGACAGGAACCTCAAACTCTCAGGCTCAAATGATTCTTTTGCCTCACCTTTCCTAGTAGTTGGGACTACATGTCCCTGCCACAGAGCCTGGTTATTTTTTTTTAGCAGGTCCGGGCTGTGTTCAAACCCACTATAGTGCACGTGGTCAGCACCCTAACCAGTGACCAACAGGCGCCCAGTCCCCCTGTATCATTCCTTTAAAATAATCTGACTAAAGAGTCAGGCAATAAATTGTGTGTGTTTGCTCACTGCCCTCTTAAGCCATTCAAAATAGGCCGAGAGACTTTTGTTCCTGGTAAATAGTAGACAACCTCAAATAATTCATAGATTTTTTCTGGGTTGATGTCAACCTTCCAGGATACATGTTAGAAAATGTTTACGCCACCAGTCACCTTGTTTCTCAGGTCCCATTGAGGATCCTCAAAGAGAAATGTCTTCACGTGGTGTATCTGTTTTTTTCCTCAGAGGAAATAGTCCTATCAGTACTGGACATGAACCACAAACCACCCCACTTTCTAGCCTCATCCAACTTTTCTCATCTAAAGTTAAAGTTTGTTTAATAGTAGGATTACATCTTTCCAAGACAGGCCAAAGTTTGGTCCTGCATCTCGCTAATAGTGAGGGCATCATCACAGCAGAGGCCCATTTCTGAACCATTTCTTACTCCAGAAATCCAGATATAGTAGGGAAGGGTTCAGGCCTGGTGTCCTTCTGCCTGAGCCTCTAGGGGGAACTCAGTGCCTGATAACCTTCTTCCTTAGTGATAGCAAACATTTCAAAAACTTCCTTCTGCTCTTAAGATCTGCTGATAGCCTGGCTTTCTCTCACTGTCTCCTCATCCCCATTCTGGTTATAAAGACTGTAAAAATCTGGTTAACATTCAGATGTGCTTGTGGGGCCTAAGACCTCTTTTTAAGCTTTTGAATATCAGCACTAACTGGGAAATGAAGTGTAATGTCAAGGTGAAGAAAAGAGCAGATGAAGCAGGGGCAGGTAAGCAGCTACATTACCTGTAAGTGAAGAGAGTGAGAGAGATGTAGGAGTACCAAGTAATATGCAGCAGGCAGAATGAATTCAGAATGCCTATTGTTCCATTAGCTTATGTTGCAGATGTATATTTTCCTCCCAGATAGTGGTACCAAAATGTCAGATATTAGGGAGACCAGAGGTGAGGTATGTGTTCCATATTTTTGTTCCAAGTGTCAAAGAATGGCTATTACAAGTAACACAAACAGATGAGCAGCACAAGCAGATACAAGTGTTTTAAAGGGCAAAGTTCATAAAGAACTCTACACTCCAGAGAAGGAGCACATCTACATTCAAGTGGAAAGACCCTGAGATTAGTAAGATGTTTTCCCTTTAGATGGATTTTCCAATTCTATGTTAGTGGTATGGGGGTAAAATATTCATGATTTTTCTTGGAAACAGGGAAACCTTCCGGAATGGAGAGTCCTCCCATTTCTATCCCTGTAGTCAATGGACACTATTTGTCATTGTCATTGTAGAGTATGATAGAACTGGTGTAAATTGTACTATGTTAATGAAAATAAGTCATTGAGCCTACTATCCTCTTACTTGTACGCCCACTCCAAAGTGCCCTTTTTGTGGCCTGGGCCATATCTCCACATTGTGGTCTCTCTACCCCTGAGACTCATTTTTGTAGAACAGACATCAGTTCAGTTTGGGGAAACCTTCTTGAAATGTCAGCTTTTGTTTCTTGGAAGCCCCCTCTGCTCAATTTCTTCCTCTAAGTATGGACAAAGGACCTCCTAGTATCTGTCCCATCTCTCCTTAGCCCTACCTAACAGGATAAACACAACTTAAGGCTGTGAGATGTGACTGACATTTGTAGAGTACTTCTACCATTTGAATTATGATTAGGAAAGTATGAGATATATTTAAAGATATTGTAATATTCTTCACATATGTAAAATTTCTCTATGAATTCTTTTATGTACTGAAACTAGTAGTGGTTATAGGATTTGACTCTCATTTGTAGGTGATTTCTATGTTATAAATGTTTTATTTATACAATGATTTAAGCACTAGTTAAACAGTTGTCAAGCTCTTCACATTTGTAGACTTTCTCATCAACATGAATTTAATTGTGTACAGAAAATAGTGCCTATTGGAATGACGCTTTGCCACATCTTCATATTGTTTCCATTTTTCCTCTTATGCTTTCTCTTATGTTTACTAAGACTGAAGATCACTGGAAACCTTTGCCACATTATTGAAATATGGAAGATTTCTCTCTAATATGAATGTTCTTATGTGTAGTAAGGTTTGAACTCTGCTTAAGGTCATTGCCACACTGTTCACATTTGTAGGATTACTGTCCAGTTTGAATTTTTCTATGCTGAGCATGCTATGAAGACCAGGTAAAGGCATAGCCACATTCCTCAAATGGAGGTTTCTCTCCTGTGTGATTTCTTCTATGTACAGTGAGGATTGAATGTGGGTTATAGTTTGCCACACTGTCCATATTTATAAGGTTTCTATCCAGAATAATTTTTTTTTTCAGAGACAGAGTCTCACTTTATCACCCTTGGTAGAATGTCATGAAGCACAGCTCACAGCAACCTCCAGCTCTTGAACTTAGGCAATTCTCTTCTCTCAGCTTCCCAAATAGCTGGAACTACTGGTATCTGCCACAACACCCAGCTAGTTTTTGTTGCAGTTTGGCTGGGATCGAGTTTCAACCTGCCACCCTCAGTATATGGGGCTGGCACCCAACCCACATGACAATTTTTGACCTTTTTAGAGTTTCTTTCAAGAACGAATACTTTGATGTACAGAAAGGATGGACAAATTCTTCACATTTGTAGAGTTTTTCTCCACAAGATACTCTGTAATGTTTACTATGAGTTTAACTAAGGTAAAAGGCATTAGTGCATTCTTTAAATCTGTAAGTTTTATGTCCAGAGTGAATTCTTTGATGTACAGAAAGGTTTGAGTCACAGTTAATAGCTTTGCTACACTCTTCACACTTGTAGGGATTCCCTCCAGAGTGAATAGTTTGATATCTAGAAAAGCTTGTGTAGTTTTTAAAAGATTTTCCACATTCTTGATATTTGTAGTGTTTCTCTCCAGAGTGAATTCTTTGATGCCTAGAAAAGCTTGTGTAGTAGTTAAAGAATTTTCCACATTCTTAACATTTGTAGGGTTTCTCTCCAGAGTGAATTCTTTGATGTCTAGAAAGGTGTGAGTGCTGGTTAAAGGCTTTGCCACATTCTTGACATTTGTAGGGTTTCTCTCCAGAGTGAATTCTTTGATGTCTAGAAAGATTTGAGTGCCTGTTAAAGGCTTTGACACATTCTTGACATTTGTAGGGTTTCTCTCCAGAGTGAATTATTTGATGTTTAGAAAGGTGTGAGTGCTGGTTAAAGGCTTTCCCACATTCTTGACATTTGTAGAATTTCTCTCCAGAGTGAATTCTTTGATGTAGAGAAAGGCCTGAGTGGCTGGTAAAGGTTTTGCCACATTCTTGACATTTGTAGGGTTTCTCTTCAGAGTGGATTCTTTGATGTCTAGAAAGGTGTGAGTGCTGGTTAAAGGCTTTGCCACACTCTTCACATTTGTAGGGTTGCCCTCCAGAGTGAATTCTTTGATGTCTAGAAAAGCTTGTGTAGTGGTTAAAGGCTTTGCCACATTCTTGACATTTGTAGGGTTTCTCTCCAATGTGAATTCTTTGATGTACAGAAAGGTTTGAGTACTGTTTAAATGCTTTGCCACATTGTTGACATTTGTAGGGTTTCTCTCCAGAATGAATTCTGTTATGTATAGAAAGGTATGAGTGCCGGTTAAAGGATTTGCCACATTCTTGGCATTTGTAAGGTTTCTCTCTAGAGTGAGTTCTTTGATGTCTAGAAAGGTGTGTGTGCCAGTTAAAAACTTTGCCACACTCTTGACATTTGTAGCGTTTTTCTCCAGAATGAATTCTGTTATGTATAGAAAGGTGTGAGTGCCGGTTAAAGGATTTGCCACATTCTTCACATTTGTAGGGTTTCTCTCCAGAGTGAATTCTTTGATGTATAGAAAGGCTTGAATACTTGTTAAAAGTTTTGCCAAATTCCTGACACTTGTAGGGTTCATCTCCAGAATGAATTCCTTGATGTCTAAAGAGGATGGAGTGCTGGTTAATGGTTTTTCCACATTCTTCACAGTTGAAGGGTTTCTCTCCAGAAACAATTCTTTTTTGTCCACAAATGTGTGAGTACTGCTTGGTAAGTTTGTCACGTTCCTTATAGTTGCAGGTTTTTTCTCCAGTATCAGAATTCTCATGGTTACAATATTTTGAACTGTGGCTAAGACATTTGCCATCATTTCCACAGTTGTCCAATTTCTCTCCAGTATGGACTCTTGAGCAAGACTGAAAAACTTGGCTCCCTTCTTTGCATTTAAACTGTTTTTTTCCAATATGAGTTATCTTATGTTCTATAACATGTGAGCAGAGGTTAGAGGCTTTCCCATACCTTTTACATTTAAAGGTTTTCTCTAAGGTATATACCATTGTTTGTCTATTTAGATTTGACAATTGTCTGAAGGTATTTAAAGAGTTACTACATTGGAAGACTTTGCCATAGGTAGGTGCTAAACATTGGTCAAGTCCACTGTAACATACTTTCTGCTGATCACACTCATACACACTTTCCCAGTTTTTTATTAAGTTTAAATTCGCCGAGCCACAGCTTTGATATCCGCTCAGTATCATCTCTGGAAATAAAATATTTGTTTCCCCCTCTTGCAAACGGTCTTCAGTAGAATGATTATATAGAGCTGAAAGAAATTTAAAGAATAACAATGTAAGCCACTAGCTTTTTATCAGAATCTAGTAAATAAACATTGCACATTTGATCATCAGGTGAAGAACATTAAGAACCTGCCATAATACAGTAGAAAGGAGCTAATTATCTTAAAGATAAATAAATGTTGCATGTATACATTGCATTTTGGGGAATTCTCAAAACCAGACAAGAATTTGCAGCACAACAAGTAAGCAGAAGTTGTAGAAGTAAAGTAGAGGCTGGGTGTTGGCTCATGTTTTTTTTTTTTTTTTTTTTTTTTTGAGATGGAGCCTCAAGCTATCCCCCTGGGTAGAGTGCCATGGCATCACGCTCACAGCAACCTCCAACTCCTGGGCTCAAGCGAGTCTCCTGCCTCAGCCTCCCAAGTAGCTGGGACTACAGGCGCCTGCCACAACGCCTGGCCATTTTTTGCTTTTTTTTGGTTGCAGCCATCATTGTTGTTTGGCGGGCCCAGGCTGGGGATTCGAACCCGTCACCTTAGGTGTATGTGGCTGGCGCCTTAGCCACTTGAGCCACAGGTGCCGAGCCTTGGCTCATGTTTTAATGCTAGAACTCTGGGAGGTGAATGGATCACTTGAGCACATATGTTTGAGATCAATCTGGGCAAGAGTGAGATCCCATCTCTACCACTATTAGAAAAATTAGTCAAGCACTGTGGCACATGCCTCTAGTCCCAGCAACTCATGAGGCTGAGGCAAGAAGATCTCTTGCAACCAGAATATTGAGCCTGTGAGCCCTGACAAGGGAGCACTCATTCCAGAGTGACAATTACTCAGCCTGCAGTATATATATAAAGAAAAATATCATCAATAATTGTAGGAAATAATAAAGGAAAAAATCATCAATAATAATAACAAGCTCTTTCCCGCCTCTCTCAGAATTCTTTCTCTGTTCTCTCTCTCTCCTGTCTTCCCCCTCGCTCTTCTCTACACTACTCTCTCTCTTATCTTCCCCACTCTCTCCTTATCTCTCTCCCCTCTTTTCTTCCCTCCTCAGTGCTGCTCTGCAGCCTCCCTCCCCCCGACCAATAAAGACCTTTCTTACAAGCAAAATAATAATAATAACAAAAGAGCCAAATAGAACAAAAGAAAATGTTTTCATATTTACCCCATGACAAAATATATACGATCTTAACACAGAAAGGTGAAAATGGAAGAAAACTTCCAAATCCCAGCTTTGTCCTCAAAAGGCAAAGAGTGACACGTGTGTTAATCCTTCTTGCTTCTGAGGATGTTTCCAAAGAAAGGTTGCTGTCTCCCATCAGTGAGTGTGCTGAAAGGAATGGTGCTATAGTATGTAAGACAGACTGGGGGTGCTGAATTCAAAGGGATAATATTATTATAGCAGCAGAGATACTCCAATGTAACAGACAAATTGAGGTCTAGCAAGTGATGAGAAACTCTAAAGAAGTCATGTAGAAAAATGCTTCCACTAAAAAATAACCACACATTTCTACAGGAAAAACACTGTCTAAATGTACAGTTCTCCCTTTCTTCGTACAATCTGTGTCAGAGTCCTGCAGGATATAGCCATATCACAAAGTTTGTGAAAGGTGGATTTTCTAATCCTCAAAAATCAATGAAAGCTTATAACATACAAAATGTTGGAGGGACATAACCCAAGGAACTAAAAACAAAGATCTGGAATTAACTATAAAAAATAGAGATGTCTAAGTTACCCTACACTTTTATCTCAATAATGCTAAGTGCATCAAATAGGAATGATACAGACAACTAAGTAAAATTAGAAAAAGGAAGGTATCAAACACAATGAAAATGACTGAGCAGTCTCAAATGTAAGGAAAAAGGTATAAAGTATAAAGAAAGCTCACCATACTTCAGCTAGGGGAAACAAAGAGACCCATAAAAAGACAGATGAAGATCAAGGATTTGAAAATCACAAACAAGAAGAGAATCTTGAAAGAAGCAAGAGAAAATAGATGTGTTAACACTAAGTATGCTCCATTAGACTACTAGTGATAATGAACACAAACCTTCCATATCAAAACAGAGTTGGTGAGGGTCAGTGCCTGTAGCTCAAGGGGCCAAGGCGCTAGCTACATACACCAGAGCTTGCAGGTTCCAATCCAGCCTGGGCCTGCCAGACAGCAATGATAACTACAACCAAAAAATAGCCGGGCAGGAGGGGGAGGCAAGAGAATCACTTAAGCCCAAGAGTTGGAGGTTGCTCTGAGCTGTGATGCCATAGCACTCTACCCAGGGAGACAACTTGATATTTTGTGTTAAATGAAAAAAAAAAAAAAAAAAAAGGAAAAAGCGCAGCACTTATGGCTCAAAGGAGTGTGGGGTCATCCCCTCCACCAGCCCCCAGCAAGTGGGACAACATGAAAACAAGACAATGCCTGGATAACTTTTCTATTTTTAGTAGAGACAAAGTCTCACTCTTGTTTAGGTTGGTCTCACACTCCTGAACTCAAGCAATAATCCCACCTTGGGTCCCACAGTGCTAGGATTAGAGGTGTCAGCCACCAGACCCAGCCTAAAGAATATTAAAAATAATTTTATAGGTATACTAAAAAAATACACACATATTTCATGTCCTTAAAAGCAATGGAAGAACAGTCACATTCTGCACTCACATGTAAGCCATAGAAAGTTCTTTCATTCTCAGTGTAAACTAGAAGGAATATCAATGAAAGTAAGGTCCTTCTGAAAATTAAAACCAAGAACCCACACAGTGACACACAACTATATGCCTAGCACTCTCGGAGCCAAGTTCAGCTCACAACTTCCAGACTAGCCTGAGTAAGCATGAGAGCTCCCCTGTACTAAAAAAATAGAAAAACTGTTAGCCAGGCAATATGGAGAAACATGTAGTCCCAGTTATTGAGGGGCTGAGATAGAAAAATTACTTCATATCAGTAGTTTAAGGTTGCTCTGGGCTAGGCTGATGTCATGGCACTCTAGTGTGAGGCAAAGGAGTGAGACTCTTTATCAATAAGAAAAAAATAAAAATAAAAACTAATAAAAACAAGAACAGAGATGCCTTGATGTAAGAACAAGGGAAAAAACCCAGGTTTCTCAGAAATAATTTGTGATTAAGCTGAGCTTCCCTAACCTAATTGTACTGTGTGATTTCCTCATAGAACTTGGATCACTGAGCAGGATTACCTGCTTCACTCACTCCAACCTACCTGGGGGCTTAACTAGTGTCTGCTGTGTCTTCACCTTCCAGGGTTCTTTACTTTGCTCCAGATAGGTAATGAGGTCTGGCTTAGAGACAACAAGACCTGTTTTATTAGAGAAAAGAACATTAGGATTCTTCAATTGGCAATCTAATGCCTTGGTGAAGTAGAGAAAAGGACATTTTAGAAGATCCTGAAATAGTAACCCAAACAGATTTCCTTGCAGAAACATCAGAATCTTTTTTTTGGTAAAAACAGAGTCTGAGTTTATCACCCTCGGTAGAGTGCCATGGCATCACACAGCTCACAGCAACCTCCAACTCCTGAGCTTAGGCGATTCTCTTGTCTCAACCTCCCGAGTAGCTGGGACTATAGATACCTGCCACTCGCCCAGCTATTTTTTTGTTGCAGTTTCACCAGGTTTGAACCCGCCACCCTTGGTATATGGGACCAGTGCCCTACCCACTGAGCCACAGGCGCTGCCGAATTTTCAGAATCTTTAAAAAGTATTTAAAGTTGGAACATTCCAAACTCCTTCACTACCAAAAACTACTGAAATAAAATTTGGGGCTAGAAATCAGACTTAAAAGTATGAGTAATAATCCAGACCATAAAATTTCTGAAATCTCCATTAATCTAGTGAAGGATATAAATCAGCTCAAAATGGGTAAGCCAAAATGAAACAATTCCAATTTTTTCTTTTCTATACCAAGATATGCTAAAGTTTTCCATAGAAACAAGAACTTGATACTCAGTCAATGAATAAACTGAATAAAAACCTTCTACAAAGAAAGAATATGAATTGTTTAGTGTAGAAGCAGAACTATGTATAAGTTGTCCTCACCAAGGAAGACCAGGTTTCTGTAGGTCTCTAACATGACTTCCTGATATAAACGCTGCTGACCAGGGTCAAGGCAGGTCCACTCTTCCATAGAAAATTCTATGGATACGTCCTTGAACGTCAACACTCCCTGAAAAACAAACATATTTACCAGGAAAACATGGGGATATGAAATCTCACTTTTGTTTTTTAGACAGAGTCTCAAGCTGTTGCCCTGAGTAGAGTGCTATGGCGTCAAAGCTCACAGCAACCTCAAACTCTTGGGCTTAAACAATTCTCTCACCTCATCCTCTTAGGGGCCAAAGGTACCCACCACAATGCCTAGCTATTTTTTTGTTGCACTGTTGTTTAGCAGGCCCGGGCCGGGTTGGAACACACCAGCCTGGGGGCTTGTGGCTGGCACCTTAACCACTGTGCTATAGGCACTAAGCCATGAATTTCACTTTTAGTTAAATGAGTGAAGAGAACTCTTGCTGAATTATAAGAATAAATGCAATTACCTAATAGGTATAGATGAGATATATTCCCTCATGTGTTATCTAAAACTGAAGAACAGGGATGGAATGGCATCTACAAAACCAGTATACACATCAGACATTTTTGTTTGACACAGTAGAAATAAAAAGCCACCAATACAGGCATGTATAATTTTGTGCCTTATTTATATCATGTTATAATCTGTGTGTGTTTTTCATATGACAACGTCATGGTGAAATAAATGGTAACTTTAAAGTTTGAATGTGTATAAGAACTGGAGATCTTGAAAAAATGCAGATTATTATTCACTCGATATGGGGTGAAGATTCCATTTCTAAATTTCCAACCGGCTCAACAGGAGTGACAATGCTTCAGTCCCATGATGATATTTTGTCAAACATGCAGTGAACTGTAGACACTGGATTTATCCCAGTTGATTCCTGAACCAGTGAACAAAGATGACAACATTTACTTTCCAAAGAAAGCTATATGGAAGAGAATCTAAGAAGAAAGGGGTGATTCCTCAATAAATGCTTTAATTTGTTCATATTAGTTGATAATCTCCCCAAGTTCATATTAACAATACAGAAGATATACTGAACCCTACAATGGAATATGTGTCCAAGAGCACAGGAACTAAGTGAATAAAATTAACATTAACTATAACAGAACAAAATAGTATCAGGTGCTGATTCACAAGTGCAAGCCCAACATCAGTGCTGTGATAGTACTGGCCAGAAAAAGTCAATCATAATCTGATAAAAACTACTTGAAAAAAACCCAGTTTGGGGAAAGTTCCAGTTACAGATACCTGCCATGTCTTTTAATCTCTAATCATGTCTTTAAATAGCTTTCCTTGCCATACCAGAAAGCAAGTCTTTTCTAATTACTCTACTTATGAGAACTCTGAATTAGTCTAGGCCATTAATGCCATCTTCTCATCCTGGACCTCATCCTATTTTACACAGAACTGATGGAATTTCCAGATACAAGTAAAACAGTACATATTCTACTTCTTTGCTACTATCCAATGACACAAACTCATCCACAATGAAAATCTTGGGCATCCACATTTTCTCACTAGAACTTATCAGAGATTTCACACTCTTCCCATATACAGAAAATTATCACATACTCACATATTTATAGCTGAAAAACAACCACTACTGTCAAGAAAAAAAGATGTATTAGCTATACAACTAAAAACTGAAACTATTAGTCATAAGTATATCAAGCTTAAAAAGTGCATATTCCAATAGACTAACATAAATAATTCCTTACTGAAATGTAACTTAACTGCCTTTCTAACTCGTGCCAATAGACACACCAAGCTACCCTGTAGATAGTTATTATTATATGGCACTTAGGTTTTTTCATGTATCTCTGCTACAACACAGGGAAACTTGGTTCGCTAAGATTCACCCTTTTTCTACCCTGGGTACAAAACTTTAAGTCCAATCGATCTAAAGTAACTTAAGATATTAACCACCCTGAAAACTATAATAGTCAACTACACCTGTTTAGCCCTGCTAAATACCCCACTTTAGCAATTTTTGTCATACTAACAATAGCTATTGGACTCAACATGAAAATCAGTCCATTGGCCTGTGCCATCGTCAAGACCCTTAATATAACTTCTCAAGCCATAAACACTCTTAGCATTGAATTAAAACAAGTATGAAAAGCAACACTAAAAAATCAAGCAGCCATTGATTATTAAAACACAATCATAGATGTAAAAACTTTAAAATCTTTATACTGCATCAATTTATCTAACAGTTCCCAACTCATTAAAAACAAGTAAACATATATAAAATACATGATCCAAATAAAACAAAAAAGATTTTTCAGAATATCCAATACTTCCTATCTAAATTATTATCATAATTACCCAACATTACCTAAGTCTGTACCATTACAGTTATTCTTATGTTATATATTATAAGCTTCTTAATATGTTACAAAATACAATGTATACCATTCATATGTACTGGGTGTTTCACAAATTTCTTTCTTTTTTTCTTTTCTTAGTCAGAGTCTCATTTTGTCACCCTCTATAGAGTGCTCTAGCATCATAGCTCACAGCAACCTCAAACTCTAGGGCTTAAATGATTCTCTTGCCTTGGACTCCTAAGTAGTTGGGACTACAGGTTCAGACTACAATGCCTGGCTATTTTTTTTTTTTCTTTTATTTTTAGAGAGGAGCTGTCAGACTGGCTAAGGCTGGTCTCAAACTCAGGAGCTCAGGCAATCCACCTGCCTCGGCCTCGCGGAGTGCTAGGATTACAGGCCTGAGTCACCAGGCCCAGCCTTGTTTCACAAATTTCAAAAACAAAA
Organism: Otolemur garnettii; assembly: GCF_000181295.1. Lineage (NCBI taxonomy): Eukaryota > Metazoa > Chordata > Mammalia > Primates > Galagidae > Otolemur > Otolemur garnettii. Next base: position 257,103 of record NW_003852730.1, read on the forward strand.
TTAACCAGTACAACCCACATGTTAATTTAACTAACTATAAGAAATTTAAAATTATTTTCATTTTAAATCAATTTCATAGATGAGAAAATAAAAGTAGAGAATGGTAGACAGAGAAACCCCCACAGACTTTCTTAGACATTTCTGGACTGAGAATGTACTTTAAAACTTAGGAAGAGTAAGTCAGCCAGAAAGGCCAAACCAGAAATAGGGAATAAAGATAATAATCATGAAAAAAAAAAAAAAAAAAGAAGAAGAACGCAACAAGTTAATAGCATGTTAAACATGTTTTATTGATGATGAATTGTGATTATCTTTAAATTGTCATATATATTTAACTTGTCTATATGTTGTTAATCACATAAACTTTTTTTTTTTTTTTTTTTGAGACAGAGCCTCAAGCTGTCCCCCTGGGTAAAGTGCCGTGGCATTACAGCTCACAGCAACCTCCAACTCCTGGGCTCAAGCGAGTCTCCTGCCTCAGCCTCCCAAGTAGCTGGGACCACAGGCGCCCGCCACAACGCCTGGCTATTTTTTGGTTGCAGCCGTCATTGTTGTTTGGCGGGTCCGGGCTGGGGATTCGAACCCGCCACCTTAGGTGTACGTGGCTGGCGCCTTAGCCGGTTGAGCTATAGGCGCTGAGCCACATAAATATATTTCTAATATACATGTGAAATTATTCCCTATATAAAGTATTAAAATTTGTGACATACAAAAAACAGCATTTAAAAAATTCCTCATGCTCTTCTCCAGAATTGCTAGCCTTTCCGATAATAAAGCCTTTTTAGGCATCAACTCCCTGTCCCCTTGTTTAACTACAAGGACAGGCAACAGAGTGAGCCACCACATCAGGACCTCAGTTTCTTTAACAAAAGAATGGAGGGGTTGAGGACTCCACAGACTACAGCCCCTCCATGAACAAACCCCACACACTCAGTTGGGATTCTCCCCTGAGGACCCTTCTATTGTCACCAGGAGGGAGGGACGCCGGGGCTGCAGGTACACAGTTGCTCAGAGAGCTCTGGGCTGTGATGCAAGTAATAGCTTCAGAAATGCTTGAAGAAACAGGGTCCCAACTCCCTGCCCACCTCCACCTTTTGCCAAGTGGGCTCCATGGGCCAAGGGATGCCAGTGGCAAACTTTATTCTGAAGACTAAAACTGAAGGGACATTGCTGTCCCGCCACAGCTACTGCTGGCTCCAACCACGCCCCTCTCCCCTCTCAGGACACCCAGTCTCCTATAGCCACCATTTCCCAGCTTCCGGGATGTCTGGGTGTCCTTCCTACAGATCTCCCAGTACCTGCAGGTCACAAGGTGACAGAGGCTGCTGCAGAGACACCTGGGATCTCCAAGAAAAGGAACAGCTGAAGAGGAGGCTCCGGCTCAGATCCCAGCTCAAGTGTCAAACAGTGCTCAGAATCACCAGTGCTGCCTTCCTTCTGGTGTGCATCTGACTGGACAGTTCATATTGGGGGTAACACAGTTTAAGTAAGTTTCCAAGAACTTGGGATTTTTCATTAGGGGTCTCTCTTGGAATCCAACCCTCCCTCCGAACTTCCTTATTTAAAGGCCTCTTCTTGGAATTTTACCCACCTTCCCTCAAGGGGGCTGGGACCAAATGACTCAGAAGTTTCTTTTTCAAGGGTTAGCGGCTTGCTCACCACATTTCCCACTGGTTTTAGTGGGGAATCAAACTCTTGATTCATCTGAGTTATTGGGGATGGGTTGGTACACTTATACAGGGGTGAAGGCTGAGGGGAAGTAACTGTATGAAGAGGGCTTTAGTTAGGGCAGAGGTGGTGAGTTTTTTTTTCTTTTTCTCAAAGTTCAGTTCAAAGTTTAATTAAGATTCTTGAGGAGTTTTCTCAGGCTTCATTTGTGCATTGACTAGCCAGCTTCTAGTATGTGGTTGGAGCAGGGCATGTTGGTTGTCTTAAAAGATGTTTTTTAAGAGACAGTGAAGTGTTATTAATAGTCAGCTGTGTTGACTTCAGGTGAGGATTTGTTTTTTGTCACCATGCATGTAGTCAGGATGATAGTGTAAAGTTTATTTCTGCTCTGGTTTGGGAGGGAACAGGTTCTGATCCTGCATTTAGACTTAATTCCCCTGATTTTTTCAGAGAGAAAGAATGTACAGATACAAAAGACTAAGCAGAACATGGCTAATTACTCAAGTAGAGGTTTTCCTTATTACTTTTTCTAGGGTTTTTGTCTATTTAATTCAGTCTCTTGCAATTCTTTTAGGAGTCCTTGCTAAATTGTGGAGGATGATCGGAGGGTTTTTGAATAACACTAGTGGCAAGGCCTATATCTAATTAAACTTTGCTTCCTGGCAGAGTTTACCGATTCCTGTTCTTCTGGTCTTGTTTATGCACATTGCTCTGTCTAAGCTTTAAGGCTTATAAACTACACATAGTTTCTAGGTGATACCTACAGTTTTAGTTATTATTTGTATTCTTTCTGATATGAAGACTAGTTCATTGTTAAATTTAAATTAGAGTAGCTTAAACCATGGGATGATTTTTCTGGGTAACGAACGTTTAGAAGTGGCAGATAATATTTAATACTGCACAAATTTTTCCAGTGTAGTTAACAGGAGACCTTTGTTAAGTTTTAAGGCTTCAAAGTAAATATAACTACTGTATGTAATTCTATACTCTCTGGTCAGTCTTTTAGTCTTATTTAATAAATCAGTTTAGTAAAACAGTTATGTTTTATTTTATCAGTTGACATTACAGAAAAGGCTGGGATTTAATACAGGTGGGCTATACCCTGGTTTTTGTTTTTGTTTTGTTTTGTTGAGTATTTTTCTCTCTCTGATTTCCCCTTTCACTAAATCAGTCGTTAAAATACACTGTACCTTCAGTATACTGAGTTTGACTATTTGCATAGAGTGCAGTAAGAGTAATTAATTATTGGCTAGTTAGGCTCTCCTTTAATATTGGCTTTGCTGGAATCTTTTGTAAGGGATCTCAGTTGGACTGGAAGCCTTTCACAAACCCAGGTTTTATCTGTGCCATTAGATACCTGTATACATTGGGTAAATTCTTCTTCTCTTAAGGTTCCCAAGCATAGTTTGATTCCCAGACCTGTCAGAAAGTGACCTTTGTTACTTACTACAGATCAGGAAACATTATTGATGGGTATCTGGCCAGTTTCTTTTTTCAAAGGGCTTTTTATTGGCTTTATAAAGTTGACTTAAGCTCTTAGTGCAGTCTAGACATTACTGGAAATGCTATTCCAGACAAAGCTTGGTAAATCAACTAGTGCCTTCATTATTCTGTAGAACAAAACAGATTCTTATTGAACTTTTGCAAATAACTGTATTGTCAGAAATTAAGAATACTTACAAATGGCTTTTAAATTCCAGAGAAATTAAGGAGAGAGAAAAAAATACATGTTTCAAATTCTGTTCATAAGTACATATATTGTTTAAAAAACTACAAATAGCTCAAAAAACAGAAAATGGTTTTCTTGACTTCTGGAAAACAACACAGACAGAATTAACAATACTTCAAACAAAAAGCTATAACAAACTAGCCCAGTTCTTGTAACTGATTTTTGTTCTGTTTGAAGTTAAGTTAGCTTAACTTACTCATAGACATGTTATCTGTTCAATGAAAGTTCTGAAAGTCTGATTTTAGTCCAAAGGTACTCAATTTTCAAAGACATTAGGAATTTCAATTTGAGAGGATTTGTCAGTCTCTCTTAACATTTCTTTTTTCTTTTTTTGATGAATTAAAATTATTACTGATAATATACATTAAGATAGACTAATATTTTACACTTTAAGATAGACTAATGTTTTATAATATTAGAACATATTATATAAATATAATTTATACAAAATTAATTATCATTTCATATTTGACAATGTTTCTTTTATATTTTAATGAAGTAAATAAGTTTAATTTGTTTTTTCAGGTTTTTAGTGGTTTCAATATTTCTTTTTTTTTTTTTTTTTTTTTTTTGTTTTTTTGAGACGGAGCCTCAAGCTATCCCCCTGGGTAGAGTGCCATGGCATCACGCTCACAGCAACCTCCAACTCCTGGGCTCAAGCGAGTCTCCTGCCTCAGCCTCCCAAGTAGCTGGGACTACAGGCGCCCGCCACAACACCTGGCCATTTTTTGGTTGCAGCCATCATTGTTGTTTGGTGGGCCCGGGCTGGGGATTTGAACCTGCCACCTTAGGTGTATGTGGCTGGCGCCTTAGCCACTTGAGCCACAGGCGCCAAGCCGGTTTCAATATTTCAAAAAGACTAAATTTAGAGTTGTGTTTTTGTTGTTTAGTTGGCCCAGGCTGCATTTAAATCTGCCAGTCTTGGTGCATATGGCCAGCACCTCAATCACAGTGCTACAGGTGTAGAGCTTGGAATACACAGGGGATTGTATTTTACCTTTTACTTCAGACATGGTGTTACAAATTTATGTTCATTGTCAGAGCCTGCTCTTCCCCTGCATGTTTATTTTTCTATTGGTGAGCTGCTGTCACAGAGGATCACCATGGGACCTTTACCCTGCTGGAGCTCTCCTCTCTGTGTAATTAGTACAAGAGGGGTCTTAGGGAAGGGAAAAGCATCAGTCAGGGTGCTGGGGAGCACTCCCATCAGGGAACCAGAATGTTGCAGGAAAACAGTGAATTCAAATGGACAGACATTTATATTAACTATATAGAGGAAGGAACCTCTAATTGCTGGAAAGAACTTGAACTCAGGTATCTTGAGGCATAAAATGCTGAGTTCTAGGTAACCTTTTTCTAAACTTTTTTATACTTGTTTTCTTTTTTTTTCTTTAGTTCATTATGAGACTGTTTCAGGCTGAGACTAATTCTTTAATATACATTGAACAAATGATATAAAATGACACAGCAGACATGGGCCTGACATGAACAATGTCTAATAGTTCACATTCACACTCTTGTATTCTCAAAATCAGAACCAGAATACTCTCTTCTACACCTTTTAACAGACCTGTGGGTGAGCTAACACCCTGGGGGTTGATTGGACCCTGCTTTCACGTTAATGGTGTTTCTGGTGACAGGTGTGAACACACATTTCTGGGAGTCTCTGACTGGTCACTAGGGTTGAGGCTCCTCACGTCTCTGAAAGCTTCTGACAGGCTCAGCAACCTAAGGTCCCTGTCTAAAGTTCCTGTCTCTTTGGCCTTCCCTCAGAGGTTTATATAAATTACAACAATTGAATTCAATGAACAGTTACATATTTTTCCAACAATTCACAACAAATTAGCACAACAAAAATACTATGAATAATTATATTAATGGTGGCAGACACTAGCTAAAAATAGTTATTAGAGTGGTTCATCTCTGGAGGTGGACTCACAGATAAATTTAGGAGTGATCATCAGCTGGTCTCCTGAGGGCTGCAGGTTCTCCAGGGACCCTGGGATGTTTCCAGGGGGTGGGTCCCCTCAGAGGGATCACAGCCTGCTTCCTTCCTGGAGGATGCCTGAGGATCAGCAGAGTACGAGCTAAACAGAGTAATGCCAAGGGGCTGCTGTTTTAAAAAGTAAAGAGGACTCTTCTTTTTTTTTTTTTTTTAAATAGGTAATTGACTTTGGGTTTTCTGCTGAATGCCAGCACTTTATTTTAAAATTATTCATAACAACCACAGTTTTTAGCAGCCAAAAAGAAGAACAGTTTTAACAAATTTTGTAGTAACTCTTTAACTGCCAGAAAGAGAGGGTCCCAAATGCAAGTGGCTTATCTACACTACAGTGTCAAAATAAAATAAGGAAGTACAAAGGGCCATGTATGAAACATTGGCACAGCATGCTTCTGAACAGACCAAGATTCTAAAGGAAAACTATATAGTAAAGTCCAACTCCCAACTGAAAGCGATGTTGAGGGCAATGGAAGACATCAGGGATATAGAGAGAGAAGGTAAAAATGCTAGTAATTTAATGAAGTAATTTGGCAGGGTGAGGCAGGAGGACAGAGTTGGTCTTACCAGGGGCTAAGAAATTCTCAGCGGCAGCCTCCTGGGTGAAAAGCAGCTCTTGCGTCCCAGCCACAACCAGTAGCCGTAGACTGGGTTAAAGCAAATTGTACATTGTCACGTTGACAGACAAGAAAACAAATGTTGATACCCAAACTAAGAATTGACTACTACTCAAAAGGAATTCTGACAAACCATTGGAAACGGCAGGAGAAACATAAATTTGACAAGTCAAAGGTGCACCAGGAAGTAAGTGATATTGGATACATAGAAACAAAAGTGATGTCCAGTCTTAGGGATAGTAAATGATCGGTTTACCAGAAAAAGGAGCAGGAAGTAAAACAGAGAGACCTTTCCTGGATCGAAATTTAAGAGAGTTCCCTGAAAGAATTGATCCATGATTTACTTGAGTAAAGTGTTCAGGGTCAGTGAACTGGGATCTTGTCCAGTCCTCGAGTAAACACTGAATAAAAAACACTGGAATTGACAAATCAAATACAAAAATGACTGACAGGTTTCACACAATCTCACCAACATAGGAAGAGGTGACCATGGGGAACAGGGACCTACCAAAGGGACTCACTCCCTATGAGTCCAGATGAGAAAACTTAACAGACCAGGGACTCACCCCCTTTGAGTCCAAAGAAGAAAATCTGACAGACCTGGGACTCACCCCCTGTGAGTCCAAAGAAAACCTGAAAGACCAGAGACTCACCCTCTGTAAGTCCAGAGGAGAAAACCGTCCCAAGAGCTGGTCAGACTAACTCACAGAAGGTGCGTAAAGTGCCTGGTTTCACTTTCTCACCATTGCCCTTGGCGCGGCAGCTGAAATCAGAAAAGTTACTGAGGAGACACTTTGAAGAAGTCAGCAGAGTGGATGGGCCCTGTCCCATTGCATACAAATTATCAAGGGGACACTGGCAAACAAAGACAGTCAAAAAGCAATGATATAGAAAATACAGAAGACCAACAACCCAGTGAGACAAAGAAATGTCTCAGAAAACACAGAAGACTGACAACCCAATGAAACAGGGAGACATCTCTCCTCTTCCTCAGGAACAGACTTTCAGCTGCGTCTAGCCAGTCTTGTCTTCCCCAAATCTCTAGAGATCCAGACAGACTTACTGGAAATTGGAAAATTTGGGAAGCTGTGCCCAGAATCTACATGTCTGAGGGCCCCTAGGTGGAGGAATGTCACTCCGAGGCCTTCCCCTGGAGCCCTCAGCCAGCAGTGGGCCCAGGCGGGGATCCAAGAGGATCTCTCTGGGGCAGCCAAATGTTGTACCCGGCACAACAGAGAAAGACAGACTCGGACTCCACTTAATGCAAAATTAAGCAGAAATTTATTACAACTGCACAGGAGACCACTGCATTGAAAGGCAGTCAGGGCTCGGCGCTTGTGGCTCAAGTGGCTAAGGCGCCAGCCACATACACCTAAGGTGGTGGGTTCGAATCCCCAGCCAGAGGCCCGCCAAACAACAAAGATGGCTGCAGCCAAAAAATGGCCAGGCCTTGTGGCAGGCGACTGTAGTCCCAGCTACTTGGGAGGCTGAGGCAGGAGACTTGCTTGGGCCCAGGAGTTGGAGGTTGCTGTGAGTGTGATGCCATGGCACTCTATCCAGGGGGATAGCTTGAGGCTCCGTCTCAAAAAAAAAAAAAAAAAAAAGAAAGGGCATTTGGCCCTGGGGGGGAGGGGGTGTTGTTTTTTTTTACTTTTTTTTTTTTTAATTTTTTGGCGTAGCTTAGCAAGCAAGCAAATGTTGCTTGCTGAAGCAGAATCTTGTGGTTGTCTTAGGGTGGAGGTAACACAGTTTAAGTAAGTTTCCGAGAACTTGGGACTTTCCTTTAGAAAATTTTCTTGGGATCCACTCCTCCCTCTGCACTTCCTTATTTTAAGGCCTCTTCTCAGAATTTAACCCCCCTTCCCTGGAGGGGGCTGGGACCAAAAGACTCAGGAGAAGTTTCTTTTTCAATGGTTAGGGGCTTGCTCCCCACAAAACATGTAGACAAATGAACAGAAAGAAAAAGAAATTCCCACTAGATACATGATTGATTTATATTTAACTTTTATTCTTAATGTCTTAAAGTATATAGAGTTGAGTAATGTCATACAAAATTGTAATAAGCAAAGCAGCCCAAAATGACTCAGATAAAAAGTGATACTATATTTAATATTTTTCATATAAAAATGTAAACATTTTGCATAGAAAAATATGATGGAAAATCTTGCAATGAATACTTTGTAAATAATGATACATTTAGCTACAAATTCCCATTTTCCTTATCCTTGTATGTCAGGTAAATTTTGGTACACCACGTATAGGCAAAAACTACAAATAAAATTGACTGAGGTAAGGAGAACTACTTTAAAAAATTAAAAAGAGGCCTGGAGCAGTGGCTCATGTCTATAACCCTAACAACACTGTAGAGGGCAGAACCACATAGATGGCAGGTGCTCACTAACACTTTTCAAAGAAATATAAATGGCCAATAGGCATTTTGAAAGTTGCATAAAGGACTAACACTTAGGAAAATGTGAAGCAAAATCACAATGAAATTTTACATCACACTCACAATGAGAACTAAAAAATGTGTGAAGGATATGAAGAAATTAGAGAACTTTTAGAAATGTTGGTGAAGAAAAATGAAATAAAGGTGTGAAGGTTTTTCAGAAAACTTAAATCAAAAGTTATTATTTGACTCTGTACATGTAGCTCAGCAGCAGCAGCACCGGCCACGTGTACAGGGGCTCTTGGATTTGAACCCTCACTGGCCTGCCAAACAACAATGACAACTACAACAATAAAATAGCCTGGCATTGTGGCAGACAGCTGTAGTCCCAGCTACTTCGGAGGCTGAGGCAAGAGAATCACTTAAGCCCAAGAGTTGAAGGTTGTTGTGAGCTGTGATGGGATGGCACTCAGCCAAGGGAGATGTAATAAGACGCTGTCTCAGAAATAAATAAATAAATGTTATTATTTCATCCAGCAATCTCTCATCTGGGTATACATCCAAAGTATGTAATGCAGATCAGGGAAGATACACATCCTCACTCACATTAACCACAGCATTATTCATAAAACCCAAGATGTGGCTAGGTGCAGTCCTTCAAACATCCAATCCTAACATTTTAGGAGGATGAGGCGGGAGGACAGCTAGGCCACAGGAGTTCAAGACCAGGCTAAGCAACAGTGAGACCCCATCTCTACTAAAAGAATGATAGGATAGCCAGAAGTTGTGGTGGCCACCTGTAGTTCCTACTATTTGGAAGGCTGAGGCAGGATTGCTTGAATCCACGTGTTGGAAGTAATTCTAAGCTGCGAAGATGTTATAGCATTCTAGTCCAGGCAACAGTATGTCTCCATCTCTCACAAAAATTCTCTTTTCTACATAACTACAATGTTCCACTGTGACTGTGGACTGATCCACAGTGGGTATTCTTTTTTTCTTTCTTTTTTTTTTTTGAAACAAAGTCTCACTTTTGTCACCCTTGGTAGAGTGCAGTGGCATCACTGCTCACAGCAACCTCCAACTCTTGGGCTTAAGTGATTCTCTTGCCTCAGCATCCCAAGTAGCTGGGACTATAGGTGCCTGCCATGACACTGGGCTATTATTTTAGTTGTTGTAGTTGTAGTTGTCATTGTTGTTTAAAAGGCCCAGGTCAGGTTAGAACCCACCACCCCCTGTGTATGGGACCAGTACCCAAACCATTAAAGAGTAAGCGCCAAGCACAGGTATTTTTTGTTAATATTAGTGAACATTTTGTTGTATGAGAACAGGTATACTGAATATTTTATGCACCATCTGGCAGTAAAATTTCATGGAAAATGTACGATTTATTAATATGAGATACTTATCAGAAAATGTTAATAAACATTTGAAAACAGTAAAGATAATTTTTATTATGTTATTAATATATTCTTATTTTTATAAAAACTGAAAAGGTTCAACTTACCCATTACAAACAATCAAAAAACATTTATAAATAAAATAAAACTATTAACTTTGTAAAATATGATAAATCATACTAGTTAAAATAAGCATTTGGGAAAAAATAAAATATCATTTAGGTATAGGTTGAGGAAAGTGATGACAATCCTTCTGATTTTTCTTTGCCCAGAGTAAACTAGAACTTTCAAGTGAGACTTTTAATACATGTGGAATTCCTACTCATTCTCTAAATTACTTGCGACATAAGTTGAAATTCTAACACATAGTTCTGAATATTTAAATCTAAAATAACAGAAAGTTGAACACAGAATAAAATGCAATGTGAAAACATAGATAGAGGCAGTAAAACCAACAAGACAGTAGAATACAAGTCCCGTCTTCATATATTCCTCCCAAGGGAGCCATCTATGGGGAAAAATGCTTCATTGACAGCTCAGCACACAGACCCACACCTGTCATTTCACCTACTTAGAGGCTGAGGTGAGAAGATCACTTCAGTCCAGCAGTTTGACAGCAGCCTAGGCAATACAGTGAGTCACCATCTCATAATAAGTGGTGTTATGAGAGCTTTAGAATCCAGGGAGGAGGTTGTGATATCCTCCTAATGCCCTTAAGAAGGGTCATTAAGAGAAGGCAGATTCTCATTCAGTCTGCAAACTAGCGGATTCCTGGTCCTGGTTATTGACTGAAGAATGGCCTGCTCACCTTTGTTCCACTGAGAATTCTCAAGGGACAATGTGGGCCTCTCTAACTTCTCAAAGCCATGAATTGGGAGTGGTCCCACCCATCCACAGACCTGGAGGGAAAATGTTCACTCAAGACCATGGGAACAGGCCTGCAGATCTTGGCAGTTTCTACGTTTATATTTCTGTGTGTGTATATATGTGTGCATATAAATGTACACACAATTTGTGTGTGAATATATATGTATGTACTATTTCTGCGTGTGTATATAGACACAATATTTGTGTGTATATATATACATGTATATACACACACAAATAGCATATATGTATGCATACACACAATTAGAACCTCCGTAGTGAGCCATCTCCCTATAGTGATCATCCCTTCAACTTGACCTGATTTTCATAGACCAGACATGCACCACATGTGTGTATTAGTACAGCAGGCCTCAGTCCTTATGCTAATCACTTCTGTATGTTGAAAGGTTTGTTACAGTCTCTTGAGTGGTGAACTTGTAGAGGTTCTGCTGCTTGTGTGTGTGTGTGTATGAATAAACACATCCTAAGCCAGACACAGTTACAAATAAGAATTGTATTGTAACAACGGAGGCACTAGTGTATCCTCAGAAATCCTCTAAAGTCCTAAATAACATAATATAATTAAGGAATGTATGGCTCAGCACCTGTAGCTCAAGCAGCTAAGGAGCCAGCCACATACAACAGAGCTGGTGGGCTCAAATCCAGCCCTGGCTTGCCAAACAACAATGACAACTACAACCAAAAAATAGCTGGGCGTTGTAGCAGGCGCCTGTAGTCCCAGCTACTTGGGAGGCAAGAGAATAGCTTAAGCCCAGGAGTTGGAAGTTGCTGTGAGCTGTGATGCCACAGCACTCTACCCAGGGTAACAGCTTCAGGCTCTGTCTCAAAAAAAAAAAAGAAAGAAAGAAAAGAGATGCAGACGTCAGAAGTGGGGGATCATACCTCTACTCCTGAACTTTAGAGAGGCCAAGGCAAATACACTGCTTGAGCTCTGGGGTTCAAGAGCAGGGTGAACAAGAGGGATACTGACTCTTTTAAAAATGGCAAAGCTAGCCAAATATGGTAGAAGGCACCTGTTTTTCCAGCTACTCAGGATGTCTAGCCAAGGGGATCCCTTGACACCAAATATTTAAGGTTGTGAGCTATAACGTCATGACACGTGACTTTGTCTCAAAAAAAAAAAAAACCAAAAAAAAAAAAAAATGAATTGCACGGAGCAGATACTTTTAAATATATTAAGGTTGGCAAAGGCTGGGCGAGGTGGCTCAGGCCTATAATCCTAGCACCGTGGAAGGCTGAGGCAGGTGGATTGATTGAATTCACAAGTTTGAGACCAGCCTGAGCAAAAGCAAAATTCTGTCTCCACTACAAATAGAAAAACTGAGGCACATGCATCACTTGAGCTGGAGGTAGAGGCTGCTGTGAGCTATGACGTCATGGTACTTTACCCAGGGCAATAGCTTGAGACTCTGTCTCAATTAAAAAAAAAAAAGTTTGGCAAATTACATCATATATAAATTAAATTATTTATCACAGTCCATATAATAACAAAATTGTGAGGCTAAAGAACATTAGACTTTATTCCATTTAGGGAGATTCTTAGTGTTCTGATAAAATGACTATAATTTCTTCAGAATCTTATGTGAAACCTCCATAAAATAAAAAAGTATAAAGTATAAAACATACAACAACTATGTGTGGTGTTCCTGGGATTTCAGAAACAAGTACTACATCACCACCTTACTCACATATTTTGGAAGTAATGCTAAAGAAAAAGAAACTTTGGTGGCGCTTGTAGCTCAGTGGGTAGGGTGCTGGCAAGTTACACTGAAGCTGGCAGGTTTGAACATGGCCCGGGCCAGCTAAAACAACAATGACAACTGCAACAAACAAAACAGATGGGCATACTAGCAGGCAACTACAGTCCCAGCTACTTGAGAGGCTCAGGCAAGAGAATCAGTGAAGTCCAAGGGATTGAAATTACTGTGAGCCAGTAATTTCAAGATTGAAAGTACTGTGAGCACTCTATCCAGGGAGACAACTTGAGAGTCTGTCTCAAAAAAAAGAAAGAAAGAAAGAAAGAAAGAAAGAAAGAGAAAAAGAAAGAGAGAGAAACTTTATTCAGACACGTATCATTCTGTTGTTCAGGCTACAGTGTCATAAAATCAGCCCAACTGATAGCAACCTCCAACTCCTGGGTTCAAGCAATTCTCCAATCTCACACCCACCACCAGCCCCCAGTTGGTAGAACGACACACAACCAGTACAATGCCTGAATATTTTTTCACTTTTTAGTAGAGGTGTCAATCTTGTTTAGGTTGGTCTCACACTCCTGAGCTCAAGCAATAGTCCCACTTTGGGTTCCAGAGAGCTAGAATTACCAGTGTGAGCCACCAAACCCAGCCTAAAGAATATAAAAAAAAAATTTCATAGGTATACTAAAAAATACACACATATTTCATGTCCTTAAAAGCAATGGAAGAGCAGTCAGATCCTGCACTCACATGTAAGCTATAGGAAGTTCTTTCATTCTCACTGTAACCTAGAATATCACTGAAAAGTAAGGTCCTTCTGAAAATCAAAACCAAGAACAGGCCTAGTGGCTCATAACTATATGCCTAGCACTCTGGAAAGCCAAGGAGGGAGGACTGCTTCAGCTCCCAAGTTTGAGACTAGTCTGAGTCAGTATGAGAATTCTCCAGTACTAAATGATAAACCATTAGCCAGGCAATAGAGAGAAAACTATAGTCCTGGCTATGAGGGGGCTGAGATATAAAAATCATTTGAGGGGTGGTGCCTGTGGCTCTAAGGAATAGGGTGCTGGCCCCATATGCCAGAGGTGGCGAGTTCGAACTCAGCCACAGTAAAAAAGTGCAAAAAAAAAAAAAGGAAAGAAAAATAATTTGACACCAGTAGTTTAACGTTGCTGTGAGCTAAGCTGATGCCATGGCACTCTAGTGTGAGGCAAGAGAGTGAGACTCTGTATTGATAAGAAAATAAAAATTGGTGGCACCTGTAACTCAGTGAGTAGGGCCCTGGCCCCATATACTGAGGGTGGTGAGTTCAAACCCACCTGTGGCCGAACTACAACAAAAAAATGGCTGGGCACTGTGGCGAGTGGCTGTAGTCCCACCTACTTGGGAGGCTGAGGCAAGAGAATTGCCTAAATCCAGGAGTTGGAGGTTGCTGTGAGCTGTGTGACACTACAGAAGTCTACTGAGGGCGATAAAGTGAGACCCCGTCTCTACCAAAAAAAGAAAGAAAATAAAAATTTAAAAATAATAAAAACAAGACAGATGGCCTTATGTAAGAACAAGAGAAAGAAATCCAGGCTTCTCAGGAATCATTTCTGATTAAGCTGAGCTTCTCTAATCACACTGTATTGTGTGTTTTCCTCCTAGAACCTGGACCTCTGACCGGAGTTACCTGCTTCACTCACTCCAACCTACCTGGGTGCTTGAGTAGTGTCTGCTGTATCTTCACCTTCCAGGGTTCTTTGCTTTGCTCCAGGCTGGCTTAAAGACAGCAAGACCTGTTTTACTAGAAAAAAAATTGGGGGGCAGTGCCTGTGGCTCAAAGGAGTAGGGCGCAAGCCCCATATACCTGAGGTGGCGGGTTCAACACTGGCCCTGGCCAAAAACTGCAAAAAATGAAAAAGAAAAGAAAAAAATTGGGATTCTTCGATTGGCAATCTAATTAATGCCTTGGTGAAGTAGAGAAAAGAATATGTTACATGATCCTGAAATAATAATCCCAAACAGATTTCCTTACAGAAACTTCAAAATCTTCAAAAAGTGAGAGGATTACAGGCATCGTGGTAGAGACAGACACCTCCACAATTTTTTCACCTATTTGTGAACTTACAATGCACTTGAAAGCATATAAGTGAATTGCTAATCACTGGTCAGGACTTTCAGGAATGCCTAAACAATATAACATTAACACTGAACCAGTTAGCTGAATGGGGCTATTGGGTATCAAAGTAAAAACCTCAAATGTGAATGCAGAAAGTGAAATTTCTTGATTCTTACCTACAGCCTTGATAAGGCAGCCTGTGAAATAACTTAATATTGTATTTTCCAACCCCTGCAACAGCTTCGGGGATTTCTACCTATGGCAAGGTTCTGCCAGGTATGGATTCCTAACTATGGCTTAATTCTTAAACTCTTACATCAGGACTTCACAAGATAGGAAACACACCGTGTATTAAACTAACAAATGTGACAAAGCCCTGCAGAAACTTAAAGTCTCTCCAAGGCCTCTGCTCTTGGTCTGTGAAAGTTTACAAAATTCTTCTTTCTATATGTGTACGAAAGACAGGGAATTGGCCTTCAAGTACTGATACAAAAAATTCATCTTGGGACAAGTGACTATGGTTGATGTCCCTTATCAAGTTTTCTTCCTACTTCAGCAATAAAGAAACTTGAGATCTCAAAACTTTTTTTTTCTTTTGAGACAGAGCCTCAAGCTGTCACCCTTGGTAGAATGTTGTGGCATCACAGCTAACAGCAACCTCCAACTCCTGGGCTTCAGCAATTCTCTGGCCTAAGCCTCCCAAGTAGCTGGGATTACAGGCATTCCCTGACGACGCCCAGCTTTTCTTTTCTTTTTTGGTTGTAGTTGTCATTGTTGTTTGGCAGGCCTGGGCTGGATTCGAATCAGCCAGTATGTAGCTGGCACCTTAGCTGCTTGAGCTACAGGCACTGACCCGATCTCAAAACTTTTTAGTGGGCAGGGCTCATGCCTATAATTGCAGCACTTGGGAGGCTAAGGTAGGTGGAATGCCTGAGCTCACAGCTTCAATACCAGTTGCAAGCACCTATAGTCCCAGACACTTGGGAGGCTGAGAGAAGAGTGAGAGAGTATTACCTGGGAAAGGTAAGGTCTAAGAGAACAGAGGTCTTCTCAAGGAGACCCCATGAATACACCTTCAGGTTCCTCTCTATGGTGACTAAGTTCTTAGGAATTTGTAGACTTAACTTACTGCAACCTGGAAGGCTAAGGCAAGAAAATAGCTTAAGCCCTAGAGTTTCAGTTTCCTGTGAGCTGTGACATAATGGCACTCTACTGAGGGTGACATAGTGAGATTCCGTCTCAAAAACAACAACGACAAAATAAAAACACAATAGTTGATTCATCAATGGGCTGTGGGGTTTGAACCTGGCCCATTTCTACCAAACACCAACAACTGTAACAAAAATATAACTGGGCATTGTGGCCGGCGCCTGTAGTCCCACCTTATTGGGAGGCTGAGGCAAGAGAACTGCTTAAGCCCAAGAGTTGGAGGTTGATGTGAGGTGTGACATGATGGCAATATACAGAAGGCAACATAGTGAGAGGTTGTCACAAAACAAACAAACAAAAAAAACCAATTCAGAAGTTTCACAACTATCCAAAGCTATATATTGTCTTCTCACAAAGTGACAGTCATGCATGGCCCAGGATACCAGAAAAGACTTAATCCTGTGCCAACAGAAACCAAAATGGTGACACTGCAGCAAAGCAAGCAGCAAGACCCAGAGTAATGGCTCCCGTAAGGCTGCCTCTAAACCTACCTGATATTCAATCCCACTTATAAGAAAGGAAATGAAAAAGAAAACAGTTGACTCATCAACAGCCAAGGACAGATCATGTTCCCTAGTGTTAAGGTGGTCTTCATGCCATCTGTATGTGATATTGAAATATTAAAAGAGCAAGTATGACTCCATTTTACTGTTTACTCCTTTTCTGTTACATTCCATTAGCTTCAAAACTGGTTCCTCTTGTCTGCCCTCCCACTGTGTAACTGTGAATGCACTCAACTGAATCGTTAGTGATGTCAGTTACTCACTGCACTTCGTTATTCGTGATCATTTCCTTTAAGATTTGTAAATTCCTCTCCCTACATTTCCCTTAAGACATTGTGGTTTTGTTGCAGGAAGACGAGGCCCAACAGAGAGAAAGAGCACTCAAACACCATAGTTATAAGAAGAAAGGCTTTATTCATCGGCCAGGAGCTTACCGCATAGAAGATTTCCAAATGGCCGCGCTCCCCGACTGACTTGGTCTTTCTCTTTTTATTGAGTCAAAAAGTTCCACCCCACAGGTACCCTTCCCATTGGCCAGTTTGAATCAAGCGGGAGATGCTACCCCAGCCCCTACAGAACTACAGGATTTCACAGAACTCAGAAATCTCCAAGTTCCAGGAAAATAAGCCTATAAATTCCCAAGAGCTGAGTCACCATGGAGAGGGCCCTGCAGGTGCATCCTGGTGGTCTCCCTGAGAAGACCTGTTCTCCCAGACTTCGCCTTTCTCTGGTATCCTCTTTCATTACCCCCTTTTGAGACTCCAATATATTTTTAATTTGGGATCTCAATATCAGCTTGTTTCTATAGGTGCCGATATTAATTACTTTTTAGTACTAAGGTTTTAGGGACTGTGACTTTGCTTGGGTTCTCTACTCAGGCCTTAATAGTACCGTGGTGGTGGGCTAACACAGATATAAGTTTTACTTTTTCCTGTGACATTTTCCCCTCTTTTCTCAAAGTTCAAAATCCAATTAAGACAAGTCCCTTGAGGAGTTTCCTCAGGCTTCAGCCATGCGTTGACCAGCCAGCTCCCAGTATGTGGCTGGAGCAGGGCACGTTGACTGTCTTAAAAGTTACCTTTACTTTCTAAGGGGCAGTGAAGTCCTATTCAACCAACTGTGATGACTTCAGGTGAGGATTGCTTCCACCTTCACTGCTGTGCATGTGGTCAGGATGATGGTGTAAAGTCCTTTCTACCTTGGTTTCAGGGGGACCAGTTCTAGACCTAGACTTGGTCCCCTTGATTTTCTAGAGAGAAAAGATGTACAGACACAAAAGACTAAACAGAACACAATTAATTACCCCAGTGGAGACTTTCCTTGCTACTCTTTCTATGGTTTTTGTCTTTTTAGTTCAGTCTTTCTCAGTTTTTTTAGGAGTTCCTGCTAAATTGCAGAGAATTGACAGAGGCCTCTTTGAACAATACCAGTGGCAAGGCCTGTATCTAAGTGAGCTTTGCTTTCTGGCACAGTTTACTAATTTCTGCTTATGGTCCTGTTTATATATTTTATCCTGCCTAAGCTTTGAGGCCTACAAGTTATTCAAAGCTTTAGCTTATTATTTGTACTACTTCTATTAAGCAGGCTAGACTATTGTCAAATTTAAATCAGAGTGGCAACCTAACCCATGCTAGGATTTCTCTGGGCAATACTTTTGCTAATTCAGGAGTCCTTGCGGTGTGGAGCCCATGCCGTGGGAACTCAGGATTAGCTACCATTGTTCAGCCCATCCAGCTCAGTCAGGCTCCTCTTAGCCAGGGGCAGGTTCTTCTCCAGTTCCACGGCAGGCTTTACTCTGCTATAATGGATCCAGGCAGGAATTTCTGCTACTCTCACAGCTGTAGGTGTGGTCAGGATAATGTTGTAAGGGCCTTTCCATCTCACCCTCAGGGGAGACATGCTCCAATCCTTGACCCACACTGCAGCTCCTGGAGAGAAAGGGTGGACAGGGGAAAACAAACTAACAGGACACCTCACATTCACTCATTCCTTCACTGTCTCTGTCACCTTTTCCAGTGCCTGCACCTGCTTCTTTAATTCTATCTTTTTTTAATTCCCAGCGGGATCTTGGCAAGCTCCAGGTGGTGGCCTATGATATAAGATCTTATACGGTGAGAATCCTGTCCTCTTAGTAGGAGTACACTTAATCTTAAATAACATCAAGGGCAGGGCACTTACCCACTGTAAGTTTGTCTCCTGGCACACTTTCCCTAAACTTGCTTTGATAGCTCTATTCATGCGTTCCACCTTCCCCAAACCTTGTGGGAGGTAGGTTGTGTAGAGTTTCTAGGTGATCCAGGATGTTAGCCATCTTCTGGATCAATCTGGAGATGAATGCTGGCATGTTGTCTGACCCAATCCTCAGCAGGAGCCCAAACTGTGGTATAATGTTTCTCAAGAGTGCCCAGGTGACTTATTGTGCCTTCTCGGCGCAGGTAGGATATGCTTCTACCCATCCAGAGTAGGTTCACATCATCACCAGCAAGTACTTGTTTTCTTTACATCTGGGCATTTCAGTGAAGTCTACCTGAAAGACCTTGAAGGGCGTTGCTCCATATGACTGGATTCCTGGGGGTACCATTGGTCCTTGGTGGGCATTGAACTGGCTGCAGATGACACATCGCTGACTAATGGCTTTTTGTCAGGGCTTGTGCTGTCACATAACTGTTTCCATCAACATATAAGTCCCAGTCTGCATCTGTCCAAGGCTGGTCATGCAAGTCAGGTCTGCTAGAGTACACATTATCTGTGAATTCCACACAGTCATGCTCAGTCTCTCTTCCATTGGCTGGAAGGAGTGTGGCTGGGTCAAAAATATCCTTTAGTGTTCATTAAAGTGACCACAGAGTGGGGTACTTCTACTCTGAGATCCTGCCCTAGAGTCAGCTTATCAGCTTCTTGCACAAGGAGAGTAGTAGCAGCTAGAGCCCGTAAGCAGGGTGGCCATCCTTTTGCCATTCTATTTAAGTGCTTAGAGAGGTAGGCTACAGGCCTTGGCCTGGACCTAACCAACTGGGTTAACATACCCACAGCCATCTTGGTTAGGTCTGGCAGTCCCAGTGCAGGGGCAGTCATTAGCCCCATCTTTAGCTGGGAGAGAGCACATTCTTGTTCTCTTCACCACTCTAAGGACTTTCCTTCCTCTGCTTTAGTTGCCTCATACAGAGGTGTAGCCAAGATGGCAAAGTTGGGGATCCAAAGACGACAGAAACCGACTGCGCCTAGGAATTCCCGAACTTGCCTTCGGCTTGTGGAGGTGGGGAGGTGACTAATGACTTGCTGCCTCTCCCTGCCTAGATTCCTCCCTCCCTGCTGGATAATAAATAAATCCTAGATCAGGTACTCGCTGCTGGCAGATCTGAGTCTCTCACTTAGAAACTTTATAGCCACATACCTCTAGATGTCGCAATAGGCAGTCTGTACCTTTCGCCCAGACCCGCAGCCACCGCTGGGCCAGTTCGGGCCTCAGTCTTTCCCCTAGCTGAGTCACAAACAGCCTCCATTCCCAAGGCAGACACCAGGTCTGGTTTGGGCAGTTGTAGCTGCATATTTCCTCGTGGCCTTTTATGGAACACTTACGAAGGAGACAAAAGGCTTGTTCAGCAGTGGCTCCATTGCTCCTGTCAATCCTGTGGTCTGAGAGAGGGGCTACTGGCTGGGTAACCACCAAGTGTTCACCACTAGTATTAATTAGAAAGTCAATGTCCTTGACCTCAATTCTCACTCGGACCATGGACTTTCCAGGGGCGGCTGAGTTCGGTCCCCTTCAGTCTAGCAGGGCCTCTCCCATTAGGTTATAGAGGGCTCCCTGCTCTTCTGGTTCTGTGACTTCTCTCCCAGGATTTTCCACACTTTCTTGCCTCTGGGGACACTTATTCTTCCAATGCCCTGTCTCTTAGCCAGTTGTACACTGATCCCTTCGCAAGGAGGGGCCTTTTACCTTAGGTCCCCTACTTCTTCGCACTCCTTGACTCTTTGAAAGGGAGAGGTTCCTTCCTTTGTGCCTTTCAGAGCTGCAGCTAGGAGATTGGCCCTTTGCTTCATGCGCCTGTCCTCTTCCCTATGGCTTACTGCTTCCTGATTCACAAACACCTTTTGTGCTATTTCAAGGAATTGCAAGGTGTTCATACCTGCAAATTTCTTCTGCTTCTGCAGTTTTTGCCATATATTTTCAGTGCTTTGGCTAACTAGGGCCATAGTAACCATCCTCTGATTCTCAGGGCTCCTTAGGGTTAAAGTGAGTGCACATTCAAAATACTTCACATAACCTTTTATAAAACTGGCCTGGGGCTTGGCACCTGTGGCTCAAGTGGCTAGGGCGCCAGCCACATACACCTGAGCTGGCGGGTTCAAATCCAGTCCGGGCCCACCAGACAACAATGACAGCTGCAACCAAGAAATAGCCGGGTGTT
>NW_003852730.1:277785-279102 GCF_000181295.1 Otolemur garnettii
CCTCTCTTGAGCCCAGGAGTTGGAGGTTGCTGTGAGCTGTGATGCCACAGCACTCTACCCAGGGGGACAGCTTGAGGCTCTGTCTCAAAAAAAATAATAAATAAATAAATAAAAATTAAAAATAATAATAAAAAGTAAAACTGGCCTGGACTCTCAGTCTTTCCTTGGAGAACTTCATTTACTCGGGCCAGATTGGTAGTTTTCTGTGTTCCTGTTTCAGTCTCTGCAGCAATGCCTCTAGTACCAGATCTGCCAATATCTTCAGCACCACTACTGTAGGTCAGTTGGAAAGCACTTTCCCTTCCTGTCCCTGTATTACTAGCATTGTTGCAACCTGTTCTCTCAACCAAAGTGGTTGGCTCACTACTAGCTGTAGCCAGCTATCTATGTACGGAAACTGCTCAGAGTGAATCC
Organism: Otolemur garnettii; assembly: GCF_000181295.1. Classification (NCBI taxonomy): domain Eukaryota; kingdom Metazoa; phylum Chordata; class Mammalia; order Primates; family Galagidae; genus Otolemur; species Otolemur garnettii. Next base: position 278,200 of record NW_003852730.1, read on the forward strand.
CCTTTCCAGTAACTCTGTGCCATACTAGAGATTTTTCAGACACTAGGGATTTTTCTAAACTTTCTTCTGTCGGCTATCCAATCCCAAAGTGGGGGCCATTCCTGCTCACAAAGACTCCTTAGCTTTCCTGGTGTCATAGTCACTTACAAATTTCTTCTTAAAGTACTTCAACATAGTAGCTAATGAGGTGGGCTTCCCTTGCTTGTTCCCCATTTCTACCCAAGGTCTCCCTTTTGAGACATACATTCATACCACACTCTTTGGCCAGTCTCTTAGTCCCATTTAGCAGTTCAATTTACTAAAACAGTTATGACTCATTTTATGAGTTGGCAGTACAGACAAGGCTGGGATCTAATACAGGTGGGCCACAGCCTTTCTTTTTTTTCCCTTTGGATTATTTTTTTCTCTCTCTCTAATTTCTCTCTTTACTAAAGACAAATTACAGTAGAACTAACTCTATTGCCAAAATAAACTGTACCTTCAGTATACTGATTATTTGCATAAAGCACAGTAAGAATAATTATTAGTCATTTAGACTCTTTGGCTTTGCTGGAACCTTTTATAAGGAATTTTCAGGCTAGACTTTCTCAACAGCCTTTCATGAGCCTAGGTTTCATCTGTGCCATAAGATACCTGTATGCATTGGGTAAATTCCTCTTCTCTTGAGGACCCAAGCACCTTTCAATTTCCGGACCGTCAGGAAGCAACCTTCGTTACTTACCACAGATCAGGAAAGCTTACTGATGGGTATCTGGCCAGTTTTCCAAAGGGCTTTCTTTATTGGCCTTATAAAGTCAACCTTAATTCCTTAACGCAGTCTGGATACCTCTAGAAATGCTATTCCAGCCAAAGCCTTGGTAAAATACCAATGTCTCCAACATGTCCTATAGAACAAAACAGATT
>NW_003852730.1:279322-284848 GCF_000181295.1 Otolemur garnettii
CGGGCCGCCACCTTAGGTGTATCTGGCTGGCGCCTTAGCCATTTGAGCCACAGGCGCCAAGCCAACAAAATAGATTCTTACTGAACTTATGCAAATAACTGTATTGTCAGAAACTAATAATACTTACTAATGACTTTCCGGAAAAATCAAGGAGAGAGAAAAATACATGTTTCAAACTCTGCTCATAAGTACATATGTTGTTTGAAAAGCTACAAATAGCTCAAAAGGCAGAGAATTATTTTCTTGACTTCTGGAAAACAGAACACAGAAAGAACCAATAATATTTCAAACAAAAACCCATAACAAACTAGCCTAGTTCCACATAACTGATTTCTGTTCTCTTTGAAGTTAGATTAGCAACAGTCATAGACATGTTAACTTTCCAATAAAAGTTCTAAAAATCTGCTTTTAGCCCTAAGGTACTCAATTCCAAAGACATCAGAAATTGGAATTCGAGAGAATTCATCAGCCTCTCTTAATATTTCTTTTTCTTTTTTTAGATGAATTAAAATTATTACTGACAATATATATTAGAACAGACCAATGCTTTACAATATTGGAACACACACACATATATATATATATATAACCATAATTCGTACAAAATTAATCACCATTTGATATTTGACAATGTTTCCTATACATTTTTAATAAATCAAATGAGTTCAATTTGTTTTTCTATGCCTTTCAGTGGTCTTAATATTTCAACAAGACCAAATTTAGAGTTGTGCTTTTTATTTTCTGGACCGAGTTCAAACCTGCCAACCTCAGTGCATGTGGCCAGCACTGCAACCACTGCACTATGGGCGCCGAGCCCAAATTTAGACTTTTGATTTTGGAAGGTTTGTCAAATATCAAAAGGCCTAAAACATTGGTTCAAATAAGATTACATGCTGAAAGATTTTAAAGGAAATACATAGATTTTAAAGGAAATACAACTGGACCACATGTAAATTCTTTCACAAATTCTCTTTTATGAGCTTCCCTTAACCTTCACAGACAATCTCCAAACATTCTAAGCCTTCTTTAACTTTGCCCTGCCTTTCACTTTCTTATACAACCATTCTGTTTCAGGACAAAATTTATCACACAAATTCTTTCTTTACACCATGCCATTCTCCTTTCTAATTTCTCTTACTTTCAAAAACTCTCCACAAAACAGAATCTCAGTTCATTATAAAGTCACCCATTCACTCGGCCAAACTGATAATTAGAAGGTTTAAAAAGCAAGAATCTCATCCCTTGACAAAGACTCAGTTTCTTCAACAATTTTGAACAACTAAATGATTACATTTTACAAATGAGAGACATTTTCTGAGATATATTATTGATATAGGATTTTCCCACTCAGAGCTGGACAGGGATCCCCCATTTTCAGGCTTGGGTGAGCTCAGATATCAGAATCCCATCTCCAGGTACAAACTCTCTGAGCCCCAGCCAGGTCAGGAATGAAGCAGCCTGAAACCTTTTGGCTGGCTCCACCCAGACTAAACAGCACACACCCTAATCCTCTCCCCAGACAAAAAACGCAGCAAAGACCTAATAACCTTGCCCAAGGTGAGGGGCTGCATTCATCCATTTGCTAGAACATCCATTCAGTTTGTAAAGGTATTTTTTTCATCTACCAAGTCCTGGCTGAAATATATCTCAGGGCTATTTATCCCTAGACAAGGGACTCATGCAGGAAACCTCCGACCTGGGCCTCCCCCCACCCCCACTTTCGGAGGCTATCTACCCAGGAAACCTGTTGCTGATATGGTTACAGCACCATTCCCTGCGAGATTTACATTCTCTCTTCCAGATTTTCAAGGGCCATCCAGAGCTCACCAGACTGCCCGGACCACAACACTTTCCAAGGCACAGCTCCTCTGCCTATAGTTCTGGCACTCTCCACTCTATCTGTATGTCCCTCAGTTCAACAAAATACCATTTCATCACTGATCTGTGGCCCGCAGTCTCAATTCTCAAATTCCTGAGACCAAAAACTTACTGAAGAAATTCCAGTAACAAAACTACAAAACCCTTTCTAATGTCTTTCCATTTTTCCCCAAGTTCCATTTTCCCCCAAGATGACATGGTCATGTGACAGTCACCAAAGACAGAGAGCAGAAAACTTGGAACTTCCAGTTTCCCTCAGAATAGCCAGGGGGCAAAGTTGGAGCAGGGAAGAAGGGCACACTCACACATTCCTTTCACCCCATGAATGCGGTAGGGGGGCAAAATCCCACCTATTGTTACCCATCTCAGTCATTCTCCAAGCACTCACATGCCCACAATTCCAACGCATTTCTTAACCTGGGAGCCTCAATTTCTGACTCAAGTTGCCACTTAGCCATAAGAGGCAAACCAACACTCCCCTCGGTCCTGTGAGGAGAGATCCAACTCCACCCTCGGAGTTCTCTCAGTCACACCACATCTACACACTCACAGACCTATCACAGATCACCTGGTGATCTAGCAGATCTGGTCTCACACACCTCTCAACAGATCTGCTGGAGATCTAACATCCAGGAGGTGATCAGGCTCCTCTTCCACTAAAACTGTAGCGGGCCCCAAATGGATCCTACCTTGCTTTAGACGTCTCTCTGTGTAGGTACCTGTTCCTACATGCCTGTTCCTCCTGGTGTTTGTCTCCTCGAAGACCCATCGACGGGGTCTCTTCTTAGCCCAGTCAAGGTGTCCACGCAGGGAGGCCAAACTGCCTCCCTGGCATGCTCAGTGGTTCATGTCACCCAGGCTGATCAGAGGCCCCCACGTGGGTGTCCAGAGGATTGGTGGCAACTACCAGGTGCATGTTCTCTCCAAGGGGGATCTTGCTTCCCAGTCAGGGAACCAAAAATGTTGCAGGAAGATGAGGCCCAACAGACAGAAAGAGCACCCAAACACCATACTTATAAGAGGAAGGGCTTTATTCATCAGCCGGGAGCTTATGGCATAGAAGATTTCCAAATGGCCGTGCTCTCTGACTGGCTTGGTCTTTCCCTTTTTATTGACAGTCAAAAAGTTTCACCCCACAGGTACCCTTCCCATTGGCCAGTTTGAATCAAGCGGGAGATGCTACTCCAGCCCCTACAGAACTACAGGATTTCACAGAACTCGGAAATCTCCAAGTTCCAGGAAGTTAAGCCTATAAATTCCCAAGAGCTGAGTTACCATGGAGAGGGCCCTGCAGGTGCATCCTGGTGGTCTCCCTGAGAAGACCTGTTCTCCCGGACCTCGCCTTTCTCCGGTATCCTCTCTCAGTTTGTACCTGTTTTGTAAGGGAGAAAAAATTGCTAACTGCTGTCTTGATCATAGCATTGTGTAAAATTACTAACTACCCTACTCTCATGATTCCCCTACCCCTGTAACTGCTGTTTTCACTTCTGGCCCCCTCTGGAAAAATTTTGCCTTATAAAAACCAGAACCTCACACAACTCAGGAATTCTCTCTGAACCCCTGTGTTGGATAAGACAGTCACTGGCTGGCTCTTCAATAAAGGGACTCTGGGCTTGGCGCCTGTGGCTCAAGAGTAAGGTGACCAGATTTTAACATTGGTAAAACAGGACACCATGGGAGGGGCGGGGCCTGGGCCTAACAACAATGCGAACTTTGATAAGCAGTTCTCGATAATCAGTTCTTAACAATTATTTGTTACTATTAAAGTTTAACATTATAAAATTAACAAAAATAATATAAAACACATATCCTGGCGAAATAGCCACATGGCAGCAGAAAACTGTACATAACCATCCTGTTCTCCCTTGTTCCCTAGCTTGTTGTGCATACTTTCCAAAAATTGGGGCTTTTTTAAAATGCCACAGGATGCAGGACAAATTGTTAAAAATTGGGACTGTCCTGCCAAAAGCAGGACATCTGGTCACCTTACTCTAGAGAGTGGGGGGGCTACTTGTTTGTTCCAGACAGTTTGGCTCCTTCTGAGCTAATTGTCCTTGCCTAGAAGCAAGGGAGGGAGCCAGTCTCCTTCTGATACCTTGCCCAGGAGGGGAGTAGGGAGTTTACATTAGCCTTTTCATTTCCAAATGAAGTTACCTTAACCTCTTCATTCCCAAATGGAGTTACATTGACCTTTCAGCAACCTAAAACCGTATATTCCCTTCCCATTCTCCTGCTGTTCCCTAGCTTGCCATGCATGCATTCTTTCCAAAAATTGGGACTTTTTAAAAAGATCGTGGGATGCAGGATAAATTGTTAAAAATTGGGACTGTCCTGCCAAAAGTGGCACATCTGGTTACTTTACTCAAGAGGCTAAGGTGCCAGCCATATACACCTGAGCTGGCGGGTTCGAATCCAGCCCAGGGCCCACCAAACAACAATGACGGCTGCAACCAAAAAATAGCCAGGCATTGTGGCAGGCGCCTATACTCCCAGCTTCTTGGGACACGGAGACAGGAGAATCACTTGAGCCCAGGAGCTGGAGGTTGCTGTGAGCTGTGATGCCATGACACCCTAACAGGACAACAGCTTGAGGCTCTTTCACAAAAAAAAAAAAGAAAAGAAAAAGAAAAAAGAAAAAAAGGGACTCTGCTGTGAATTCGCCTTGCTTGGCAGTATGGTCTTTGTAGAACTCCTAGGCACAACTCTAGAAGTCTAACAGCTCAGGTAATTAAATGACTTCATGAAATGACACATTTCTGCAAAAAAGCCTAAACTGACTTCCCTCTGCCATAAGGTAGAAACAGGCAACTCACCGAGATAATCAAGTGCCTCTGGGCACTTCCTCACAACAAGCAGAATTCTTAGCCCTCACTAAAACCTTGCAATTCCACCCTGCAGCCATGAGGCAAGAAAGGGTATTCATGACCACCCAAGGCTCCTCCATCATCAATGCCACACTCCTTAAAGACCTCCTGAATGGAACTACACTTTCAAAGGAAATTGCCATGATTCACTGCAAAGAACGCCACATCATTCCTAGATTCCATCTCCCCAGCTCTATTCAGAGCCACAAAAGCCCAGCTTTCATTAGCCACATCACCTCCCAAATCTCACAAGCCCTAGAAATTCAGTGGCATCTACATGTGCCTTACAGACACCAATCAGGAAAAGTAGAACGAATGAATGCATCCTATACAACATCTCACAAAATTAGTGCCCTGCGATACTTTACCTCCTTGTTGGACAGACCCTCACATGGTTCTTTATAACCACCCCACGGCTGGTCACCATGTGGAGCCCCCAGTTAGGATTCACCCATCCTGAATAAAATGGTGTTCTACAGGAAAACTTCCAACACTGAAGAACTATCACTGGAAATCCCAAGTACTGTCCCCCACCACCTCAAACTCACCAGGATCCCTGAAGAATCCACTTCCTAATAAATGTATAACATTCCTCCCCAGTTTTTTCCTTTTCTCTATAACTTTTCTCAGGATGCTTGGCTACTCTCACATGTTCAAAGTTGGAACCACGTCCTTGGAGCCTCTAAAAATCTGTGACTACAGGATACCTTCCAAGACTTTCTCCCTCAAGAAACACAATTTTCTTATTCTTTCTTTTTCTCCTTCTGGCTACTCCTCCTACTGA
>NW_003852730.1:286307-287728 GCF_000181295.1 Otolemur garnettii
CTCAAACTCTTGGGTTTATGCAATTCTCTTGCTTCAGACTCCCAAGCAGTTGGTACTACAGGTGCTGGCTACAACACCAGGCTTTTTTTTTTTTCTTTAGAGATTAGCTGTCCCTCTGGCTCAGGCTGGTCTCAAACTCATGAGCGCAGGCAATCCACCTGCCTCTGACTCCCAGAGTGCTAGAATTACAGGCCTGAGCCACCATGCTCAGTCATGTTTCACAAATTTCTGAAACAAAATTAACCAGCACAGCCCGCATGTCAATTTAAGTAACCATAACAAATTTAAAATTATTTAAAATTATTTTCTTTTAAATAGATTTCATAGATGTGAAAATAAAATAAATAAAAGTAGAGAATGTGGTAGACAGAAACAACCCCACAACCTTCCTTAGTTATTTCTGAAGTGAGAATTCACTTTAAAACACAGGAAGAGGAAGTCAGTCAAACAGGCCAAACCACAAATGGGGTATAAAGATAATAATCTTGGGGGGGCAAAAAATGGAGAAAGTAATGAGGCAGTATAGAACAAGTTAATGGCATGTTTAGTGATGTGTTACTGATGATGATTTTTGATTAGCTTTAAATCGTCATATGTACTTAACTTGCCTACATGTTGTTAATCACATATTTCTAGTATACTTGTGATATTATTTCCTAGATAAATTATTACAATTTGTTACATAGGAAAAATAGCATTTAAAAAATTACAATCAGGGCGGCGCCTGTGGCTCAAACGAGTAGGGCGCCGGCCCCATATGACGGAGGTAGCGGGTTCAAACCCAGCCCCGGACCAAAAATAAAATAAAATAAAATTACAAGCGATGTTCTCCAGAATTACTAACCTGTCTTTATTTAATAAAGTCTTTTTACCCATCAACTCCCGGTCCCGATGTTTAACTACAACGACCGGCAACCGAGCGACTTCCTGTTTGCAAAAGAGTGAGCCACCGGGTCGAAACCTCAGTTTGTTTAACAAAAAGAACGGAGGAGTTGGGGGCCCCACAGACTACAGCCCCTCCATGAACAAACCCCACATACTTAGTTGGGATTCTTCCCTGAGGACCCGTCTAACGACGGGCGCTGCAGGCACACAGCTGCTCAGGGAGCTCTGGGCCGTGGTCCATGTGACAGGTTCAGGAACGCTTGGAGCAACAGGGTCCCAACTCCCTGCCCCACTCCACCTTTTGCCAAGTGGGCTCCGTGGGCCAAGGGGTGCCAGTGACAAACTTTAGTCTGAAGACTCTAAAACCGAAGGGAAATGGCCCGGTCCCGCCACAGCCACTTCGGGCTCCAACCACGCCCCTCCCCCTCTCAGGACGCCCAGTCTCCTGTACTCACCATTTCCCAGCTCCCGGGATGTCCCGGTGTCCTCCCTACAGATCTCCCAGTACCTGCAGGTCACAGGGTGACAGAGGCTGC
>NW_003852730.1:289408-293911 GCF_000181295.1 Otolemur garnettii
GGGTGGTATGGAGCAAGAGGGGTGAGGTGCACTTCTGATTGGCTGGCTGGGAGGTTTGATTTCAGGGAAAAGCCCGGGTTTGGGGGAATGGGGAACTTAGTATCTAAGATGGCAGCCGGGGCTTAAAATGGTGTTGGTCAGGTTCTCTCATTCCCCCCTTTCCATGTACCTAGGAGGCTCAGTCATGAGTATTGTTTTCTAAAAGATTTAAGGGAACATATTGGGAACGTAAAACTAATAAGTGTACAGCATTTATTTGAGTTAATAAAAGCAATTAAATGATTAATAATGCAGGGTCCAAGAGTTAGTAGTGAAAGTAAGATTAGGAGGGGACCTGTAACTGCTGATAAGAGGGTAGTGAGCCAGGGGGACTTATTGAATAAGTATTTATACGAAGACCAGGTCTTTTCCTGGTCCATTTTGCATTTTCGGAGTCTTTCTCTAATCATTTTTATAGACCTTTTTACTATTCCTGAATGATCTGCATAAAAACAACATTTTTCCCCTAAGGCAGCACATAATCCCCCTTGCTGTAGGAATAATAGATCTAGACCTCTCCTGTTTTGTAAAATAACTTCAGATAAAGAGGTTAAAGATTCTTGTAATAAAGAAATGTATTTTTTTATTTTTTTTAGGTCTAGGTCTATGGCTGCTCCTAAAGCTTTATAGTTTTTATCTTGTAGGGCTAAGGCTGCTGTTTTAGTAGCAGCCCCCCCATTCCTAAACCAAGGACAATGGCTAAAGTCAGTGCAGTGAAGGGCTCCCTATGTTGTCTGGGTTTTTGTTTTAGGGACAAATACATATCTTGTTCTGTATGATATATGAGGCGAGGGAATAGTTGTACAGCTACACAGAAATCCTTGGTGGATTCTAGCACAGTGCCATGTAGACAGGGAGTTAGGCCTGTAATACAGGCCCACCAAAGGTCGTGTGGGGGTAGGAGGTACTGTGCTTGATTATAAGAGAAGGTACTGTTACAAAGGTGGGCATACTGGGAAGAGGGGGTACCTACACACAAACCTTGCCCAGTAATAGTTGGGAGGGTAAGCCGGGGTCCCTGCTGTTGCCATTGACAGGCATGGTTATTAGCTGCTACTGTAGGGGTTCCTCCCATGGCTATTGCCTCATAGTAGGGGGGCTTAGCTTGGAAGCATAACCAGCAGGACTCAGTAAGATCTGGTTTGGACTTATTTAGTACTTGATAGGTTTTAGTAAGGATATCCCAGAATGGGAGTTCTTTTACTAAACCAGGGGCAACAGTTATGGGGGTCTTGGGGTTAGGGAGACTGGAAGGTTTCTTACTATTCCAGAATGTAAGGGCAGTGGGACTCGGGTTACGGCGGGGGGTCTGAAGGCATGGGAGAATGACAAAATTGGGCCCTAAAGCTGGATTGGGTCCTAGAGTTGTATATATTACTCTTAGGGTGAAAATGTTTCCTTTGGCTTTATCTTTGGGAGAGTACATTCGTAAACCCCACTGTTTTCCTAGTTCCCACCCTTGTGCTGCCCTGCCTTCAGTAGTGAAGGTTATACTTATTGGGTCACATAGGGGAGCCCCTTTTCAGTGACAAAGGGGGTTTTCTTGCCTTTTTACTTGAATGTAATCTCCTTGTTTGGGGGCCTCCCACCAGATTTGTCTGGTAGACACACATTCCCACCGCCCACAGAAATACTCCCTTTCTCCCCCACATTTATCCTTGAGGTGTCCTGGGCATACATAGAAGTGATCTGGGTAAGGATAAGTGTCTATAAGTTCATCTATATCTACTATGAGCTCAGGGAACCATGTGTCTCTTGGATGTTTGCCTGAGGTTTGGTTAGCAATGGCTCCAGTTAAGGCATTTATGACCATCCAAGTTACATTTAAGGGTTGGTGTGAATTCGGGGATGATGCACACACAGGCATGAGTAATAGCACTATTAGGGGAAGGGGGCTAATTTGGGGGGTTGAGTCTTACGAAGTTTGAGTTTCAGAGGGTTGTCAGGGTCCTTTAACAGTTTCCAGTCAGGGGTGTAGTCCTCAGCGTCAGCGAACAGGTCTGCCAGTCTGACATGGGTGTAATGGATCCAAGAGGCAATGCTGTCCACTTTAACAGCTGTCGGGGTTGTTAAGATGACTATGTACGGTCCTTTCCACCATGGCTCCAGTGACTCACACCGGTGGCGCTTGACATACACAGCGTCTCCAGGCCTGTAGGCATGGGGTTCAGGCTCAGGTCCTGACGAGTACAGGTCAATGAGTCTCTGCCAGTTTTCAGCCTGAAATTCCTGGGAACAGTCTAGGGTTAGAGCCAGGTCTTTAATATCCTCGTCAGGTGTCTGGGGATCTGTGATTCCCACACTGGGGAGTTTTGGGGTGATGGGGGGTTTCCTCCCATATAGGATTTCAAAAGGAGTTAGTCCTATCATATATGGGGTGTTCCAGGCCCTGTAGAGGGCGAAGGGGAGGAGAGACACCCAGTCCCCGCCAGACTCCAGTATGAGTTTAGTTAAAGTGTCTTTGAGAGTTCTATTTATCCATTCTACCTGTCCTGAACTCTGAGGTTTATAAGCACAATGTAATTTCCAGGTGTTCCCTAAGGATTTATTTAAGCTCTGCACTATTTGAGAAGTAAAAACTGGCCCATTATCTGACCCTATTTGGGTGGGGAACCTATATCTGGGCATGATTTCTTTTAACAGCTTCTTTGCCACAGTCTGGGCTGTTTTATTTTTGGTGGGGTAAGCTTCTACCCACCCCAAGAAGTTGTCTATAAACGCTAGTAAGTATTTATAATCATACTTTCCTGGTTTTACTTCAGTAAAGTCCACTTCCCAGTACATACCTGGCATGTCGCCCCTCTGTCTGGTACCTGGGTTTGACAGGTTGGCAGTACAGTTGGTCAAGGCACATATTTTACAGGCCACGACTAGGGCATCAATTTTGGCATTTTGGTTTTGGATTTTAATCTTGGAGTGCTTTAAAAGGTCCTTCATTTTTCTAGCTCCTAAGTGGGTTGATGAGTGGATTTTATGCAGGATCTTTTTTCCAAGTTTAGCAGGGAGGAGGGCTTTCTGGTCAGCCGTGATGTACCATCCTCGGTACTTCTCTGGGCTGTGTACTTGGGGAATGCTGTATACCCATTGTAGGTCTTCAGGGGTATACTTAGGATTTTCAGGCAGACTGGGGGGCACCGGGTCAGGTAGGACTACCGGCAGGGTGGGTGAAGCAGACGCAGCTACAGTCTTAGCTGTTAGGTCAGCTAACTGATTCCCTCTTGCTATAAGAGTGTTTGCCTGCTGGTGCCTGGGGCAGTGGATAATAGCCAGCTTTGAGGGGAGCCGCAAGGCTTGCAAGAGGGCCTGTATCTCCTCTTTATTTTTAATAGTTTTTCCTTCCGCTGTGAGGAGACCCCGTTCCTGATAGATGGCTCCATGTATATGTGCAGTAGTAAATGCATACCTGCTGTCAGTATACACGTTTAGTTTCCGGCCTTTTCCCAGTTCTAAGGCCTTGGTCAGGGCTATTAATTCAGCCCTCTGTGCAGATGTCCCTGAGGGCAAGGGCGCTGCCCATATGGTTTCAGTCTCTGATACTACTGCTGCCCCAGCATACCTACATCCATTTTTTACAAAACTGCTCCCATCTGTGAACCAAGTGTCTTCAGCGTCTGGGAGGGGTAGGTCTGTCAAGTCCTGGCTCATGCTGAAACACTGGGATAAGATATCAGTGCACTCGTGCAGGGGTGCCTCTAAGTCTGGATCTGGTAGCAAGGTTGCTGGGTTCAGGGAGGCTTTGGGTTGGAACTGGATGTGTGGTGGTTTGAGCAGTAAACTCTGATAATGGGTTAGGCGGGCATTGCTTAGCCACCTGTCGGGGGGTTGTTTTAGGACCCTTTCCACAGCGTGTGGAGTAGTAATGATTAATTGTTGTCCTAGCGTAAGTTTGTCAGCATCTTTGACTAACAGGGCAGTGGCTGCGATAATACGCAAGCAGGGCAGCCACCCTGCTGCCACTGGGTCTAGTTTCTTTGAGAGATAGGCTACTGGTCTATTCCATGGTCCCAAAGTTTGGGTCAGTACCCCCTTTGCAATGCCCCCGCGTTCATCTACGTACAGATGAAATGGCTTTTTAATGTCCAGTAGGTCTAGGGCTGGTGCTGACAAGAGGGCCTTTTTGATTTTCTGAAAGGCCTCCTCCCTCTCTGGGGTCCACTGAAAGGCTCATGATTCTTTGGTAGCCTCATAGAGAGGTTTGGCTAGCTCTGCGAACCCCAGAATCCATAGCTGGCAGAATCCAGCCGAGCCCAAGAACTCTCGCACCCTCCTTGCAGAGGTTGGGGTGGGGATTTTTAAAACTGTCTCCTTGGCTCGGCGCCTGTGGCTCAAGTGGCTAAGGCGCCAGCCACATACACCTAAGGTGGCGGGTTCAAATCCCCAGCCCGGGCCCGCCAAACAACAATGATGGCTGCAACCAAAAATGGCCAGGCGTTGTGGCGGGCGCCTGTAGTCCCAGCTACTTGG
>NW_003852730.1:294011-299936 GCF_000181295.1 Otolemur garnettii
AAAAAAAAAAAAAAACTGTCTCCTTGCGGGCTTGAGTGAGCCACCATTGCCCTCCCTTTAAGACATACCCCAGATAACTTACAGACTGTTGACATATCTGGGCCTTCTTGGCTGAAGTGCAGTATCCTTGGCTCCCCAGAGTAGTTAGCAGGTTTGCAGTGGCTAAGAGGCACTCTTCCTTAGTGCTGGCCGCAGTCAGCAAGTCATCTACGTACTGCAGGAGGGTGACCTGGAGGTGGAGCTGTCTGTACTCACTGAGGTCTTCGTGCAGGGCCTCATCGAATATGGTGGGTGAGTTTTTGAATCCCTGTGGCAGGCGGGTCCACGTCAACTGGCCGTGGAGTCCTTGGTCTGGGTCACTCCACTCAAAGGCGAACAGAGGCTGGCTCTGGGAAGCTAGATGGAGACTAAAGAAGACATCTTTTAAATCTAATGCAGTGTACCAATCTTTGTCTGGGGTTAGGGTGCTGAGTAGTGTATACGGATTGGGAACTGTGGGGTGAATATCCATAACTCTTTTGTTTACTACCCTTAGGTCCTGCACTGGCTGATAATCATTGGTCAGTGGTTTCTTTACAGGTAACAAGGGTGTATTCCAGGCTGATTGACATGGCACTAAAATCTGATTTTGTAGCAATTGGCGGATGTGGAGTGTGATACCAGCTCCTGCCTCTTGGGGCATAGGGTATTGGCACATGCACCAGCGAGGCTGTGGCTTTCAGTTCTACGACCACAGCGGGGCGATGGGAAGCGTTCCCCATCCCTCCAGTCTCTGCCCATGCAATTGGGAATTCCCGTAGCCACCACTCCATGTTAGGGTTCCGTTCCCTTCAGTGGGGGAACTGTAAAGTCTATATTCATCTTGAAGAGCCATTGTGAGAACTTGAATTGGCTGTCCCTTTAGGTTGGTGACCTCCTGGCCCCCATCCTTAAAGGTGATTTGGGCCCCCACCTTACTAAGTAAGTCACGTCCCAGGAGGGGGTAAGGACATTCAGGGATAACCATGAAAGTGTGGGATACCCGGCCCACACCTAAGTCCACCGTTCTTCGGGTAGTCCATGAATACTGTTTTATTCCAGTGGCCCCTTGGACCCAGGATTTCTTTGTATCTATTGGGCCACTGTCTTGGGTCAAAACTAAATGTTGTGCTCCTGTGTCTACTAAGAAAGATATGGGAGTCCCCTCTACTGTGAGAGTTACCTGGGGCTCATGGAGGGGAGATGAGCCCTGACGGCCCTAATCTTCAAACCCAGACAGTTTCAAGACTGGGATCGGAGGCTTCCTCTGATTTCTTAGGGGGCACTCTTTTTTCCAATGTTCAATCTCCTTACAGTAAGCACACTGATTCCTTTCTAAGAGGGTGTGTTCTCTGCTCCCCTTTTCTCCACCTATAACCAGCTCATTAAGCCTTCTCTCTCTTTCCCTTGGGGAGTGGGCCGTAGTGGCTAATAGAATCTTGCCTAATTCCTGGGTCTGCCGCCTGGCTGATCTTTCTTTTTTTTCTTCCTGGGTCTCTCTATTATTGTACACCCTTTCAGCTACTTCCAGTAAGTCTTTAAGGGACTTTTCCCCCAACCTATCTAACTTCTGTAATTTCTGTCTAATATCTGGGGCAGATTGGTTGACAAAAAACATGACAACTGCTGCCTTATTCTCTTCTGCTTCTGGGTCCATGGGAGTGTAAGTGCGGATGCCTCCATAATTCTTTCAAGGAAAGCAGCAAGGGGCCTCTGTCTTTTCCTGTTGCACGTTTCCTACCTTACTGATATTGGTTGGCTTCCTGGTAGCCTTACGGAGCCCTCCCATCAGAGTCTGGCGGTACACCCAGAGTCTCTCCTTACCTTCAGGGGTATTAAAGTCCCATTCTGGGCGAGTCAAAGGGAAAACAGCATCAATCAGAGCCTGGTTAGTGGTGGGGAGCCCGTCCGGGCCGAGTACAGATCGCCGAGCCTCGTTCAGGATGCGGTTCCATTCCTCAGTGGTAAACAGGATCTGTAATAACTGTTGGCAATCTTCCCACGTAGGGAGGTGGGTCAAGATTATAGAGTCTAATAGGTCAATGAGGGCTGAGGGTTTCTCAGAGAATTTGGGAGTTTGTAGTTTCCAGTTGTATAAATCACTGGTGTCAAAGGGCCAGTAGTACATAAGGGACCTGCCCTGATTATCAGGTGCTGTTATGCTCAAAATTCCCCTGAGACTCCCCACAGACAGTCCGAGACAAACTCTGATGTAAAAGGCACAAGGTGAGTTTTATTCAGGCCCAGGCCTGAACTCTCCTGGTGTACACACCGAGGAAGAGCCCCGAACTCAGGGTAGAGCAAGTTTTTATGGGGTACAGAAAGCAATAAGGGTAGGGTCCATTACGAGTACACTCTTGATTGGTGGTTGGTGATTTCATTAGTAAAGGAGGATTTGCATTGGTGGTTGATGATTTCACTAGTAAAGGAGGATTTGGATTGGTACAGGTGAGGGTTGGGGGGTCTCTTAACCGGGGTCTAGAGGTGGTGCAGCCTGATTAGGCAGCTGGAGGGAAATACCTGTATTTCAAGGAAATAGAAATTTATTGCTTATTATGGCAGCTGTTTGCCTAAGGTGACTCAATTAATGGCTCAGTGCCTGTGCAACCTGGGGTGGGGGAGTCACCAGGGAGTGGCCCTGAGGGCTAGGAGTTAGGAACAGAACTTATGCAATAAACAGTATGTGCAACCAGGGGTGGAGGAAGGTGGGTTGGGGTGGAATAGATCTTATGCAGTAACCAACAAAATGGCATTGGTCTGGCCCTTTCAGTGGGAGCCCTGAGGCCCTCAGGGGGAGGACAGTGGAGTCAGGGGTTGGGGTCAGGCGTCCGTGGCTCCTGGTGTGGGGTGGGCTTGCCCAACCTGCCACCTCTTCTGATGGCTGAGCTTCCCTTAATGGCTGAGCTTCCCCTCCAGCAGCCTCGGCTGCAGGAGCTGGCAAGGGTAGGGGAGCCCCTTCAGGAACCGTGGGAGGTACTCCTCAGGGGATGGTCCTTGAAGGACGGGGGGAGCTGTGGGTTTCGGTTTATGTTTCTGTCCTTCCTGTAGAGATAAAATTTGAGTGGCACCTCTCTCAGGGGGTAGGAGTATGAGTTTTAACCACTTCGGGGGGTTCTCGACTAGATCCTGCCACGCGGTGATGTAGGGGATCTGGTCTGGGCGCCCACTGTCAGCCTTGTAGACAATACTTTTGACCTGGTAAATAATGGGGAGGTGGAATGTTCCCTCGGGCGGCCACCCTACATTGAAAGTAGGCTACTTGTTTTTGCAAAAAGTGATGAGACGGCCGCGGGGCCGCGGGAAATGGAGAATCCGTATTCTCTTGCCTTGTTTTTATAATCTTGAAAATGGTGCAGTACTAAAGACAAAGGGACTGAGTTATTTTGTCCCATGATTGGATTGATTTACAGCAGAGTGAGAAAAAGAGGAATTTCACAGCCGGGTGAGAAAAAGAGGAACTTGACTCACAGTGGAGTGATAAGAAGAACTTCCTAGCAGAGTGAGGAAAAGAGGAACTTTACAGCAGAGCAAGAAAAAGAGGAGCTTTACAGCAGAATAAGAAAAAGGAAAACTAAGGCAACGAATATCATTATTCTGGCAGCCAGAATTATAATTTTAGACAGGTTAGTCAGAGGAGGAGTGGGCTGGGGGGTGTCAAGGATTAGGGTGACCTCTTCCTCTTCTGAGTGGGCCGTGAGTGGGATGTCCGCCCCCCACAGACCCATATGTATCAGAAACTTATGGTTTTAGAAATGAATGAGGCAGTAAGCTAGGAAACTGAATAGGATGGTTGAACTTACACTTTACATAACACTCAAAACCAATATTTGACAAGCAGGACACGAAGAACAACAAACTTAAGGCCTTAATAAGAAACCTAAAGCAGAACTGACTTCCAAACCCTTAAATAGCCATTCCTTTCAGTTCCCCACTTTCCGTCAGCGGGCCACTGAAACTGACTCCTCAAAGACTTGAAACTTCCCAACCAGATACTCCTTTCAGTTCCCCCCTTTTCGTCGGCAGGCCACTGAACGTAACTGACTGAGGCAGACCGGGGTCCCTTCTGAGTCCCTAAATAGCCACCTCTTTTCAACTCCCCCCTTTCCGTCGGCAGGCCATCGAACTGACCACTCAAGAACACCAGAAGTCTCCAGCTAGCCACCTCTTTCCAGACCACCCCTTTCCCTCGGCGCGTGACTGGACCTGACTAACCAGGGACTCCACAGAAAACCAGAACCTGAGGTAAGATTGACGTCTCAAACCCTACCGGGGGACAAGCGTCCACGACCACGTCTGATCTAGCTCCTTGTCCCCTACCTGATACCAGAGATGATCATCAACCAGAACAGATACAAACCAGAACAAAATGCCACACACTCACACACACACTAGACTCACCTCCGGAGGGGTGTCGGAACAGGTCCACAGTGGGGACTAGGGAGAAATTCCCAGCCAATGCAATCTCCAGGGCGTTGGCATTGCAGAAAGCTTCATGCAGAACCAACAGCCACTACATAGGACTATGTGGTACAACTCTTGGGGGGAAGGGCGGAGCTACAACGTGGACTTTTCCTAACAAACTCTGTAGCTCTTTTTACACAGGGCTTTGTGCTTTCTCTGGCATGCAGCTCTGCCTAAGGGATATTTGTATTTAGTGCTGAATTTAAATTATATCCTACACAAAGTAAATACATGTTTTCCATTCAGGGAAACAACATGTTAACAATTATATATATATGTTATGGTGAAAAGTTATATACAGGCTGAACATAAAGTTCATGTGCTATTTACTATAGTTTACTATTTAAACTTAAAATTTCAGGGGAGTCTGGGCACCCATGCTCAGTGGTTAGTGCACCAGCCACATGCACTGCGGTTGGTAGGTTCTAACTGGAACAGGGCCTGCTAAACAAAACAAACAGACAAACTAAAAAATAGCCCAGGGTTAGAGGCAGGGGGAAGCTGTAGTCTCAGCTACAGGGTAGGCTGAGGCAAGAGAATCTTTTGAACTGTGGTGAGCAAGTCCCTAACCCTTGAAAAACAAAACTTCTCCTGAGTCCTTGGGTCCCAGCCCCCTCGAGGGAAAGGGGATTAAATTCCTAGAAGAGGCCTTAAAATAAGAAAATATGGAAGAAGGGGTGGATTCCAAGAAAAGCTTCTAATGGAAAGTCATAAGGTCTCAGAAACTTACTTAAACTGTGTTACCACCACCCTAAGCTAACCACAACGTTCAGCTTCTGTATTTGCTACACCAAAAAATAATAATAATAAAAAAAAGAGTATAAAAAACAACCTGCTTTCCATTTCAGGACAGACTGCCTTTCAGAGCAGTGGTTGCCCATCCATGTATAATAAGTTTCTTCTTAATTTTGCATTAAGTGGAGTCTGAGTCTGTCATTCTCTGCTGTGCCAGGTACAAAAGAACCCAGGAGACTGATGTTCCTGTGAGCTGTGACAGACACCACAGCACTCTACTGAGTGTGACAAAGTGAGGCTCTGTCTCAAAATAAATAAATAAATAAATGAACTTAAAACTTCACTATTTCAATTTTAATTAAAATACTTTACTACTTCTATTGCATACGTACTTTAAATCGACGCTATATTTAGAATTAGCCAGCTGGACTTTGTATTTTTATTTGAGGGGGCAACCTGAGCTTTAAAACGGGAGGCAGTCCTCTGAGTCAGCTTGTCCAATAGAGATAAAATGAAAGCTATCTGTGTCACTTACGCTTTTCTAGTGGCCACATCACAAAAAAGATAATGAAATATACAGCCATGCTGAATAGTCAAACATTAAAACATATGCCCAGCCTGATGTCATAATTCTTTCAATAATCAGCACCACAACCAATCTGTCTGAGTAAATTTAAAAAACAACCTATTTTTTAAAACAAAAACTGACAC
>NW_003852730.1:300018-300722 GCF_000181295.1 Otolemur garnettii
GTATTCCAAGTATGCTTCAAAGTCTTTATTTGAAGCAGAGCTCCAAATGTGTAATGACAACTATGTAAAATCACTGCTTCAGTCTCTCAATTTTGTTATGAAAAATTTGCACCTTGTAAAAGACAAGTTCTAAGGCAGTTTAAAGCACATTATTTGTCACTTCCTGGTCTGTAGCATCAGCACTCTTCCCAAGGTCGCAGGTCAGAATGCAGAATTGGAAGTTCTACCTCACTCCACAGGTTCCTAAGCCCCTCCTGCAAGAGGAGGACAGGTAAACAGCGTTTTATTGAAGGGACAGTTCTCAATTTTTACTGTTCTACACACAGATTAGAAACAACACAATGAAAATGAAGATGCCTTATTTATGCTCAATTAATGCAAAACACCTATTGCAATATTATTTTAATCTCCTTTTTAAAATGAACTGGATTAAGGGTTAAATTGTCCTCTCTGTGCCAGCACTTTCTATTCAGTTCTGGCAACATCATTTCGACTTCTTTACATGCCACTTCCCTAATACTCATGCAGCACCCCCCTCAGACTCCTGCACTGACCACCAAGGATTCTCTGTGTGGAGATGGAACAGCAGGAGACAGCAGGAAGAGCCAGAGGTTCAGGTAAAGCAATTTGAACAGACACCAGGCAAATCTTTCATCACTGAAAAACTTAAGCTGATAACATCATGATTACCCCAAAATTCTTGC
>NW_003852730.1:300961-302207 GCF_000181295.1 Otolemur garnettii
GCAAGAGAATGACCTAAAGCCAAGAGTTGGAGCTTGCTGTGAGCTATGACGCCAGGACACTACTGAAGGTGACAAAGTGAGACTCTGTCTCAAAAAAAAAAGAAGAATCTCCTGGCAGGGACCTCAACTATAATAAACACTACAAAGAGGCTCTGAAGAGGTTCATATAACTCCATTTGGGAATGAAGAGGTTAATGTAACTCCATTTTAGACCTAAGGCCCATAACAACAACAACAAAAGGCCCTTCTGGGCAAGGTGGCACAGGTGGAACTAGTCTATCAGAAGGACACAGAGGCTCCTCCTCTGCACTTCTGAGCAAGGTCAATCAGCCCAGAAGGAGCCAGTCTATCAGAAGTAGGCAAGCAGCTCCCTCCCTCTAGAAAGTCCCTAACCGTAAACAGCTCAGCCAATAGCAAACCCTCCCGGTGGAATTCCTCTAGACGCTTTAAAAACTGCCCCTTGCTTCCCTTAGGGGTCATCCCTCCCTAGCTACACTGTAGGGTGGAGTGACCCAGGCATATGTTTGAATAGAAAGCACTCCTTTGCTTGAATAAAAAGCACTCCTTTGTTTTTTACAAGTGTGTATGGTGGTCTCTCAGCGGCAATTTCAGTCCCAACAGCTCATCTACCAATTTCAATTTATTTCTCACTAAAAAAGTTTTCTATTAAACAAAGAATCAAAACTGGCCCTATTCTATCTAGTTGTTCCATTTACTTTAGTAAAATAGGTAGACAGGTCAAATGCTCTTTGATGAACTATAAGAATCAATCCGTTGGGGGGGTTGCTAAAATCTAATCATTTTATTGAATGGCAGATGAGAGAGCAGGGTGACACTAGGGAATACCGCCACTCATTCAAATGAAGAAAGCACACTGTGGGGCTAGCTCCCACTGTCTACAAACTAGTGCATTTAGCATATTATGGTAGTTTTCACTGACTGAAACTGGACATACATATACCTATCTACTACAGTGAACAAATAGCTGTAAGAAAAATAAACATTAACTAGATTGTAATTAATATTTACATTTTTTTTTTTGCAAAATGTAAAAATTCTTTTGCCAAATGACTGTTACGGTTATTTAGATCAGAGGTCAATTCAGTAAGCTTAAGGGAAAACAGAACCTAAACTGGGACCCTGAGAAAGCCCTATATGCAAAGGGTAAGTAGAGCAGTGGCTAGTAAAAAGTATTGAGGGAAACACCAGAGAGGTAGGAGGACAATCCAGAAAGAATGATGTAATG
>NW_003852730.1:302912-306350 GCF_000181295.1 Otolemur garnettii
GCTTAGGTGACTGGGTAGGAGACAGTGTGGTGCACAGACCAAGGGAAAATAAGCAGGGAGTTCTGCTGATCAAAAAGGTCAAAAAGAAATAATACGGAATTGTGAACACCTCTACATTGCCAAGCTATTATAGAGCAAATGTCACTCAAATTGTTAGCAATTTCACATTTACTCCTTCCACACAAGTCTGAATGTTGCATTTGTTAGACAGATAGCACTATGCTACTATAAAACTTCTAGAATTCCAAGAAACTGAAAAAGGATTGATTTGTGGAGAGTTGCATAAGGAAGAAAAAAGAGATTTGATAAGATTGAGTGGACTCCAGGAGAAAGTTAGATAATACTCTTTTCAAAGGTTTCAGAGGGTGACATTAGCTTTGTAAACTGACCACTATTTAGGGAGTGACCTCAGCACTGTCACTGTCCTAGACTTGGGCTCAGAGAGATTGACCTAAAAAACCTATACCCTTAAACTGTACATACTCACTCAGTTGGAAATACACTAATGTAGAGTGGGTAATATTCCTTTCTAGTGATGAGAAATCTTTTACTACACTACCCACAACACCTGAATGCTAGTCAGATTAGTAATCAGAAGGTTGCACAATAAGCATAAAATCAGAGCACAGGTAGACAGCTTAAGAAACAGTTTACTGTGACCTTGGTGGAGCATGACCATTCCTCTCTGTCCCGTCTCCATATGCTTATCTACAGATCAAAGTCTACCTCTGGGATGCTACTTCACTGTGCGAGGTGAATGGGTGGCACTTGACTGGCAGAGATCTCACAGACCACCAAGGCTGGTACAAAAGGTCTTTATTGGTGAGGGAGGAATGCAGCAGAGCAGCACCTAGGAGGAGAGAAAAGAGAAGAGAGAGATTAAAAGAAAAGCACACCCTTATATACGTTTAGTTAGGGGAAGTCTCAGGATGGTGACGGGATGGTAGGATAGCCAATAAGGAGCTACTGCTCTGGCAGGAAGAGACGTTAGGGGCAGGCCATAAGTTTGAAATTTTCAGTGGGTAACTGGGACAGGGAGATGAGGTAAGTTTTGCAACTGGGAGATAAGGAGATGTCTAGCAGGCCATTCCCGGTTGTTCACAGGGCAACTCCCTGTGCTTCGAAAGGAGCTGTAGCTTTAAGAGTGAGATAGCCAGTCTTGGTCTGTTTAAAGCAGGAAGGGGCTTTCTGCAGAAGTGGCTTTCTGGGGAAGGGAATTATCTGGGGCAGTTACCTAACACTGAGTCCTAAGTTCTTGGCCTAAGTCTGACCAAGCCTTCTTCAGATTGACATATTCTTTTTATGTACTATATATTCAATCAAATGTTCTAAACCCTTTTTATCCTCACACACTTGAAAAATAGGACACCCTTCCATCACCCTTCTAGTTAGTGATTCCCCAAATAGAAGCTAGAGTGACATGGATCAGATTTGAAAAGGGGAGGTCTGTATACATTTTAAAAAGCTCCCCGCATCACCTCACACCTGAATCTAATACATGCTACTTTCTTCTGACATTTGAGAATAAGTCTGAAAGCTATTCTGTCTCTTTAAACCTTAAAATTTAAAATGAATGCAGATTTCTGCTCTATTACGCCCTGGATTTAAATATTCACTTTCAGAATACACTCACCTCAGAATGTTTCTGAGGACAGTTAGCTTCCCCAGATCCCCTAATTACTGGCAAAAGAGACTACTATTGTCTCTCTGAAAGAAAAGTAGAACAAGTAAATTATGAATCTGTATACATCCTATGTGTATTATTAATATACCAACAATTCTAAATACAATGATATAATCATATCAATAAGAATATGAAAAATAAATTGAGCTTTAAAAAAAAAACTTTTAAATTTTGACCCTTGTCACTACATATTTTCTTAGTAATTCAAGCACATGAAAATGACACTTCTTTTGGCAGATGAGGATACTTTAGTGTTTCAAGATAATCATAAAAAAAATTAAAAAAATATATAATGAGAGGTGGTGCCTGTGGCTCAAAGGAATATGGTGCTCACCCCATATGCCTGAGGTGGCGAGTTCAAGCCCAGCCCCGGCCAAAAAAAAAACAAAACCACATAATGAAATAGGTAAAATGTATTGTTATTGCTTCTTTAACCTTATATATCCCAAAACATTGTTTTCATAATTGATGAATAAAAAGATGTTCATGAATTACTTTGGTTACATATCATTACAATTCATCCTATGCATTAAGTCTAGAGCACAGCTCTTGATTCAGAGCAGCATGTGGCCAGTTGCTGCCACATTTTTTTTCTTTTTTTTTTTTTTTTTTTGAGACAGAGTCTGAACTCTGTCGTCCTGGGTAGAGTGCTGTGGTATCTTCATAATTCGCAGTGACCTCAAATTCCTGGACTTAAGCAATCTCTTTTCTCAGTCTCTCAAGTAGCTCGGAAGATAGGTGTCTGACATGATGCCTGGCTATTTTTAGAGATGAGATCTCACTCTGGCTCAGGCTGCTCTTGAACCTGTGAACTCAGGCAATCCACCCATCTCCTTGGCCTCCCAAGTGCAGGGATTACAAGCATGAGCCACCTTGCCCTGCCATACTTCTGCCACATTGAATTGCAGCTCTGACGGCTCTGATTCTACTAATCTCAGAGAGGTAACTGGCCTGAACCACACTTGTTTTGTTGTCAGCACTAGGGAACATTCTACTCCTTATCATTAGCTCTCCTCAGGTCCAAAGGTGGGAGAGACAGTGTATACAAAGGATCTACCTGTAGACACACACTTCATGCACTGCTTGGTGGATGCTTATCTATCTTCCAGAACTCATACGCTGAACACAAATTGATGGACCTCCAAGAAGGAATCTCAATACTTTGGTTACATAACTCTGCAAAGGATGGGATATACACATAAGCAATGTGAATACTATGAATAGACAGGGCAAGGTGGGTGTGAGATCTAGGTTTCTGAGAGGTACCTAAAGTTTGATAAGTACATCCACCACCTCCAGGGATTAGTGACCCCCACTAATTAATCCAACTTTCCAGGCTTTGAGTCCCCAAATTGAACACAGGTGAGCACAACACCAGCCTCTTCTCTGCCTCTGGCCTGGACCAAAGAGAAGAGACCTTGGGGCTGAGCTGGATCAGCAGGAATGTGGAGCCAGGAGAATTGGTATGTTGCTGGCACCCATAGTTCAGTGGGTAGGGCATTGGCCATATACACTGAGGCTGGCAGGTTCCAGCCTGGCCCCGCCAGCTAAAAACAATGACAAATGCCACAAAAAAATACATGGTTGTTGTGGTGGACACCTTTAGTCCCAGCTACTTGGGAGGCTGAGGCAAGAGATTCTCTTAAGCCCAGGACTTTTGTGGTATATGTACACCATGGAATACTATGCAGCCATAAAGAAAGATGGAGAATTTATGTCCTTCATGTTCACATGGATGGAACTGGAAAATGTTC
>NW_003852730.1:306680-311017 GCF_000181295.1 Otolemur garnettii
AATAAAAAAAAAGAAAAAAAAAGCACTGTGCTAAGTCTGTAAGTAGGAATACTAATGTTTTCATTGTGTAAACCTTAGCCTCAAAATCCAGAACTTTTACGTGTTTGTAGGTAACTGCTAATTGGTTTCATTCTCTTACGCTGAATCTAGCCTTGACTTCATCCCTGTCAGTGTAAGGGAGCCAGAAGGCCACAAATGTATGCAAGGTGGCTGAGGTCATACAGAAAACAAATGAAAGTGCTGAGAATTTCCGTGCAAGATTGTGTGAAAACATACAGACTGGCAAACCATTGTATGAAGTTACTGAGGGGGAATAGACTGAATTGAGCAGAAGCCGTAGGAAGAGTAACAAGAAAGATTTCTACCTGGGTAACTAACCATGTTTTGCTTAGTCTTTTGTGTCAGTACATCCTTTCTCTCAGGAGGGTTAAAGGGATCAAGTCTAGGTCAAAGATCAGAACTTAGTCCCTCTCAAGCCAAGGTAGAAAGGACTTTACACCATCATCCTGACCACATGCATGGCAGTAAAGGTGGAAGGAATCCTTGCCTGGATTCATCACAGGTGACTAAAGAGAGCTTCACTGCACTGTGGGAAGCAAAGGTAACTTTTAAGATGGTCAACATGCCCTGCTCCTGCCACATATTGGGAGCTGGCTAGTTGAAACATGGCTGAAGACTGAGGAAACTCCTTGTGGGACTTGTCTTTTTTTCTTTTCTTTTTTTTTTTTTTTTGAGACAGAGTATCCCTATATTTCCCTTAGTATAGTGCCATGGCATCACAATTCACAGCAACTTCCAACTCTTGGGCTTAAGTGATTCTCTTGCCTCAGCCTCCCAGATAGCTGCAACTAGAGGTGCTCACCACAATGCCTGGCTATTTTTTGGTTGTAGTTGTCATTGTTGTTTGCTAAGTCCCGCATGGGCTTGAACCCACCTTTGGTGTATGTGGCTGGCACCCTAGCTGCTGAGCTACAGGCATCAAGCCACAGGACTTGTCTTCATTGGACTTTGGGAAAAGGGGAGGAGAGATATAATCTGTGTAATCACACCACTGGGATAAGACAAAGGGTGACTCTTTATCGCTTCTATGAATGCAAAGTCACCCAGGAGGGAGCTTGTGCTCATAATCAGATACAGTACTCTATATATAACACAGAGAAAAGTCAAAACTCATACGTATATTGGCCTACCACCATGGTACAATTAAGGCCTGGGTAGAGAACCCGAGAGGAATCAGTCTCTAAAATCTGAATGCTAGTCCAGACCAGAAAAGTAGGAGAGCCCAGCAAGGCAACTCTAAAGTTTACTGCCTATAGCCCCAGGTTAGGGTGGTTCAGCAGAAGGAACTAGGAATGAAACTATAGGACAGATCAGAAATACTTCTATGCCATAGATTTTGTAGAAGAGTTATGCAAAGTTGAATGTGAAAAGTAACTAATACCGGCTCCCACAGAAGCAAGCTGCTATTTGACCCCAAATTAACATATATATAGAGTCTCAAAAGGGAGGAATAAGAGAGGATACCCAGGAAGGGTGCAGTCTAGGAGAACAGATCTTCTCAAGGAGATCACAAGGATACATCTGCAGAGTCCTCTTCATGGTGGATGACTCAGATCTTGGGAATTTGTAGACTCAACTTCCTGGAACTTGGACATTTTCACTTCTGTGAAATCCTGTACTTCTGTAGGGACTGGATCAGCCTCTTTCTGCGTGATTCAAACTGACAAATGAGAAAGGTACCTGTGGGTTGGAACTTTTTGACTAAATATGAAAAGGGAAAGACCCAGCCAGTCGGAGAACATGGCCAATTTGAATTCTTCTATGCCGGAAGCTCCACCAGCCAAAATAAAACCCTTCCTCTTATAAACTTGGTGTTTGGGTGTTGTTTCTCTCCATTGGGCCTTGTATTCCTGCAATAATGTCTCAGAATAACCTCTCATTTTTGATCCCAAATCTCTACTAAACAATCATGTGGCCCAGAAATGAAGATTGAGGCGGGTATGAAAAACAATTAAAGTCCCTGGCAGTACCTGTAGCTCAGTTGGCAGAACACTGGCCACATACACCAAGGGTGGTGGATATGAACCCAGCCTGAGCCTGCTAACAACACCAACTGCAACCAAAAAATAGCTGGGTGTTGTGGTAGGGGCCTGTAGTCCCAGCTACTTGAGAGGCTGAGCCAAGAGAATCTCTTCAACCCAAGAGTTTGAGGTTGCTAAGATCTGTGACATCAGGACACGCTACCCGGTGCTTGAAACTGTCTGAAAACAAACAAACAAACAAAACAATTAGAGTCCCAATGGGTTACCTGTTTACAGGAAGCTTATACTAAGAGACTACTCTCAAGCTGAAAGTCCTTCATTTACTCCCCTGAGAGACTCCATCCCCATATTTCAGGCTATCCACTGGACAGGTATGTCTCAGGAATTAATATTTGTGGAGCATGCCAGTAAACATGGATGTTATGGGCATCTTGGGTCATCCTCAGTCTCAGCAAAATATAAGGAGTAAAGGCACAAAGATTTTGATCAGATTGTTATAGAATTATTGTCTGCTTTCTTCTTATGAGTCATGTTCAGAAACTTATAAAAACCAACAATTGAGAAAACAATCACCCACTTTTATATAAAGAAATGATAAATAACAAAAGTACTGCATCTGTTTGAATTTAGATATAAAGAAAAAAATAATTGATAATTAAAAGATTATGAAGCCAAAGATGAAAGATTATTCCAAGGCAGGAGATGAAAGGAAAACAGAGGCTTGGTGTGTGCAATTAAAATGGCTTTATTCCACCTGGGTGCAGGTGAGGTAAGATTTCCAACCTCCAGGGAATAGACATGTACTTGGGTAATGGCGAACACGGGTGGGGTGGGAGGTGTTTAAAGGTCAGGAAGGTGGGGATGGGGACATTCCCTTTCCTGGGTTGGACATCTGTTGTAAGGTTGGGGTTGGCCCATTTACATTTGCCAGGTGTGACATCCGGTGAAGTAGGATGGGGGGTTTGACCCATTCACCTTTCTTAGGTGGGTCATCCAGTGGGAGAACGTAAGGAGTTGATTATCTTAGGCAGATTCACTATATTTGGGCGGGGTATGACTCTATCAATAATGTAAATTGGATGGAAAATTAGCATTTGGAAAAATGAGAATGAAACTGAAAATTGAGGATTTGACTACAAGAACTAGAAGAGTTAGGCTGAGGAAACAAATGAGGTACATTTACACTAGGGTTCCCATACTTTTGGAAATTGCAGAGGAAACCAGTCCTCCTGTAGAGTGTTAAAATATACTGAAAGGAATTAGGTAGAAAGGGATCCAGAGCCTTGCATTCCTAGGTTACAAAAGCAAAATCCAACTCAAATTTATTTTTCTAAATTGCAAGAATGGTTGGGCTTCAAAGTGAAATCATACAAAAATTAGAGGGGAGGTGAGAGGGAGATTGGTGTGCTCTCACTTAAGAGGCACAGTGTAAAGGTATATGGCACACCTCACAGGTGACAGGCACATCTACAACACGGACTTGAGCTCACAAACACAAACCATGTAACCTAATCATTTCTACCCTCATATTAATCTGAAATTTATAAAGAAAGAGGAGATGCAAAAATAAAATATATTTTCATTGTTTAACTATCTATACTGGAGCCAGTGTCTCACTCTGTTGCCACAGACTAGAGTGCAGGAATGTCATAGCTCACAGCAAGGTCAAACTCCTGGGCTCAAGCAATCCTCATGGTTCAGCCTCCCAAGTAGCTGGGACTGTAGGCCCCATCACCACCTCCCCACACACCCTCCCCCAGTCCTGAGCTAAAGCAATTCACTCACCTCAGCCTCCCAGAAAGATAGGATGGTAGACATGAGCCTTGGAACTCGGCCTCTTTGAATATATGAAAAAATCATTACCGACTCAGCGCCCATAGTTAAGGCACCGGCCACATGCACCAGGGCTGGTGGGTTTGAACACAGCCTGGTCCTGCTAAAAGCAAAGACAACCACAACAACAACAACAACAAAAATTAGGCGTTGTGGTAGATGCCTGTGGTCCCAGCTACATGGAAGGCTGAGGCAGGAGAGCTGCTCAAGCCCTGAAGTTTGAGGTTGCTGTGAGCTGTGATGTCACTGCACTCTACCCAGGATGACATGGTAACACTGTGTCTCCAAACAAAGCCATTTTTATTTCTCAAAATGTATATATACATATCTGTATATAGATATGTACATACAAACATACACACACACACATAAATTCATAGTTGTTCAGTAAGTACTAAAATTTCTCAGCCTGCCTCCTTTCTCTTGCCTCCAGCTCCCTCACCTCCGTAGATTTCTGTTTTC
>NW_003852730.1:311403-312240 GCF_000181295.1 Otolemur garnettii
GAGCCTATTTTGTCTTTCAGTATTTGTTCCTTTATGCCTCCAGTGATTTCTGAGTGTCCCACGTGGAACAAAAGAGTATGAACTGTTGCTAAAAATGAGGCCCAACAGAGAGAAAGAGCATCCATCACCACCTTTATAAGAGGAAGGGCTTTATTTACTGGCCGGAAGCTTAGGGCATAGAAGAATTCAAAGGGCCTTGCTCCTAGACTAGCTTGGTCTTTCCCTTTTTATCTACAGTCAAAAAGTTCCAACCCAAGGACACCTTTCTCATGGGTCAGTTTCAATCAAGCAGGAAATGCTATTCCAATCTCCATAGAGCTACGGGATCTCACAGAAGTAGAAATTTCCAAGTTCCAGAAAGTTAAGTTTACAACTTCCCAAGGGCGGAGTTACCATGGAGAGTGTATCCTTGTGGTCTCCTTGAGAAGATCTGTTCTCCTAGACCTCACCCTTCTTGGGTATCCTCTCTCAGAACAATCAGTGCTAAGGATGGGAAACATCTAGAAAAATGTTTGTCTTCAACCTTTGCAGAGGAAAAATGGACACACCATTCACATTCACAACACGCTGTGAAATCAGCTGCATTCACTCCCCCTCCGTTTAAATCCAGCTCCCCATCTACCTCAGCCTGAGTATTCTTCCTTGCTTTATTTGGGATACTACACTTTCTCTCTTCCCACTGCTATCTTCTCTTCACTCACACTCTGCTCTCTGCTCGTTCTAATGGCTTCCACCCAGTCTCTAATATAAAATAACCTTCTGCTTATGCATCCTAATCTCAACCTAAAGAAATTCTTCTCTCCCCTGATGTGCAGGACCCACTGAGCAACTGAGCTT
>NW_003852730.1:312292-312739 GCF_000181295.1 Otolemur garnettii
GCCACCCAAGCAACTGAGCTTTTTCGCACCTCTTGGAAAGCACATATAGTGAGAAGATGGAGTCAGCTGGGCTAGAGCATAGAGGACACAGCTGGTCTGGTGCTATTAGGTCCTTTGTGACAATAACATCTTTATTTTTTTATGAATTTATCACCCACCCTAAAGATGCCCATCTTGAATAGTTGGGGATCTTAACTTTTGAACCGGAAATGTCATGAACTGTCACTGTGTTGTGATATATTATTTAAAATAAGGTGCTGGCATGTGAAGCACCCACAAGTTATAGGCGAGCACCACTGAGGTTCCAAGTCCCAGATCCCAGCTGTGGTGACGGCCGCGGCGGCTGCTTGGGTGGCTGGCAGAAGGCTAAGAGCCAGTGGTCTGAGCACCCTCTGCAGTCACACTCCTAGGTCTTCACGGGCCTCCACCACACTTGTGCCCAACTTT
>NW_003852730.1:313439-316451 GCF_000181295.1 Otolemur garnettii
TTTTTTTGTTGAAGAAAGTGCAGAGAAGCAAGCAAAAGCCAGGGACTCTGGCTCTTCCACTTCAGAAGTGGGAGATTCCTCCAAGGGCCCCATTAACTGTGACCACTGTGGCTATAGTACTAATCGATATGCTCACTCTACTGCACATCTGAAACACCACACCAGAGCTGGGGGTAACAAGCGAGTCTGTAAGTGCATCATCTGTACATACACAACAGTTAGTGAGTATCACTGGAGGAAACACTGGAGAAACCATTTTCCAAGGAAAGTATACATGTGTGGGGAATGCAACTACTTTTCAGACAGAAAAAAAAATTATGTTCGGAATCTTAGAACTCATACAGGAGAACACCCATATAAACATGAACTTTGTCCTTACTGAAGTTCTCAGAAGATTCATGTAGCTAGACATATACGTGCTCATTCAGATGAGAAGCCATTTAGATGTGCAGTTATGCCACCTCTAATCAAAGTGAAATAATTCACCATCCAAGACAGGGTCACAATGGGCCTAAACTTCTTAACTGCCCACACTGTGGCTACAAAACATCAGACAGAAGCAACTTCAAAAAACACACTGAGCTCCCATGTTAGCCCAGAGCAGTTCAATTGCCCTCTATGTGACTACACAGCTTCCAGGGAATGTTGCAGGATCACTTAAAATCTAAGCATACTACTTATCGTAAAAAAAAAAAAAAAAAAAAAAAAAAATGGATTTCTCAAAAGTGAAACTAAAGAAAACCAAAAAGCAAGAGGCTGACTTGCCTGATAACAATACTACCAATGAAAAACCAGAAACAGAGCAGACAAAAATAAAGGGAGATGTGGCTGGAAAGAAAAATGAGAAGTCTGTAAATGTAGAGAAAAAAATGTTTCTAAAGAGAAAAAGCCAGGCTGCGCCTGTGGTTCAGTGAGTAGGGCACTGGCCCCACATACCAAGGGTAGTGGGTTCAAACCCAGCCTCAGGCAAACTGTAACCAAAAACAGCCAGGTGTAGTGCTGGGCACCTGTAGTCCCAGCTACTCGGGAGGCTGAGGCAAGAGAATCGTCTAAGCACAGAACTTGGAGGTTGCTGTGAACTGTGACACCACCGCTCTCTATCTAGGGCAATAAAGTGAAACTCTGTCTCACACACACACAAAAAAAAAGAAAGAAAGAAAGGAAAAGAAAAAGCCTTGCAGTAGCATGTCAATGACCCAAGTGACTACCAGAACTCACAAATTAGCAACAGAAAGTAGAGAGATGGATGGATCTACAGGAAGTAATTCAGAAAACTTCTGTAAATCCAAGAAAAGCAAAAGGAAGATGGAAGCTGAAGCCCAATCCTTATGTGATCCTGTGAATGATGAGGAGTCTGTGACAAGAAGAAAAAGAAAATAGAAAGAGAATCCAGTAGTCAGGAAGTGCCAACGGGTGACAACAAAGTGGAGGAGAATAGGACACAAAATGCTTGTATGAAAAAAGGTACAGGAAGATCCCTGAACTAAGGAAAAGAAGCAGCAAGCCTGCTCAGAAGGAGCCTGTTTAGAAAGGCCCTGCTCCTGTGGAGGTTGCTCAGAAGGGGCCTGGTCAGATGGAGTATGCGCTGATGGAGTCTGGTTAGAAGAGTTCTGCTCATATGGGGTCTGCTGAGAAGGAGCCTCCTCAGAAGGGGTCTCCTCAGATGGGGTCTGCTCAGATGGGGCCTGCTCAGATGGGGTCTCCTCAGATGGGGTCTCCTCAGATGGGGTCTGCTCAGATGGGGGTCTGCTCAGATGGGGTCTGCTCAGATGGGGGTCTGCTCAGATGGGGTCTCCTCAGATGGGGTCTGCTCAGATGGGGGTCTCCTCAGATGGGGTCTGCTCAGATGGGGGTCTCCTCAGATGGGGTCTCCTCAGATGGGGTCTGCTCAGATGGGGTCTCCTCAGATGGGGTCTGCTCAGATGGGGTCTCCTCAGAAGGGGTCTCCTCAGATGGGGTCTGCTCAGATGGGGGTCTCCTCAGAAGGGGTCTCCTCAGATGGGGCCTGCTCCTCTGGAGGTTGTTCAGGAGGAGTGTGCTCAAGTGCAGCTGTCCTCCCATGGAGACTGTTCAGAAGGAGTCTGCTGAGCTGGGGCCTCCTCCCATGGAAGTGGTTCAGAAGAGGACTCAGATGGAACTGCCTCCAACCAAAGAACCCCCTTTTCACATGAAACCAATTCCCCAAAAATCTCCTCTCCGAAAAGATAAAAAGGAAAATGGCATGGAAGGAGCAAGTCCTTATTGAAGTTGGCTTAGTGCCTGTGAAAGAGAGCCGACTTCTAAAGGAAAGGACAAGGACACAGGGTGTCACACCACCATTACCAGCACTGCTGAAGGAAAGATTAAAAGAAGAGGTGTCAGGCTCGGTGCCCCTAGGACAGTGGTTGTGGTACCAGCCCCATACACCAAGGTTGACGGGTTTGAACTCAGTCTAGGCCAGCTAAAGAACAATGACAACTGCAATAATGATAATAAAAATAATAATAATAGCCAGGCATTCTGGTGGGTGTCTGTAGTCCTAGCTACTTGGGAGGCTGAAGCAGAAGAATTGCTTAAGCCGAAGAGTTGGACGTTGGTGTGAGATGGGATGTGATGGCACTCTACCGAGGGCTATATAGTGAGACTCTGTCTCAAAAACAAAACCATGAAAAACAGTAGACTCAGCACCTGCAGCTCAGCGGCTAGGGTGCTGGCCACATACACCGGGGCTGTGGGGTCTGAACCCAGCCTGGGTCGGCCAAATAACAATGGCAACTACAACAAAAAAGTAGCCAGGCTTTGTGGTGGGTGCATGTAGTTCTAGCATCACTTAAGCCCAAGAGTTTGAGGTTGTAGTGAGCTGTGACACCACAGCACTCTACCCAGGGGGACATAGTGAGATTCTGTCCCCTCAAAAAGTAATTTGGCTTGGTGCCTGTAGCTTGGTGAGTAGGGCAACAGCCACATGCACCGAAGCTGGTGGGTTTGAGCCCTGGCTGGGCCTGCTAAAGAACAATGACTACTACAACAAAA